>NC_053023.1:47147146-47298556 GCF_003073215.2 Triticum urartu
GAGTGGTACGATAATCCTGTTCTGGAAGTCATGCTACTAGATCATGATGAACCTACGAACTATGAAGAAGCGATGGTGAGCCCAGATTCCGCGAAATGGCTTGAAGCCATGAAATCTGAGATGGGATCCATGTATGAGAACAAAGTGTGGACTTTGGTTGACTTGCCTGATGATCGGCAAGCAATTGAGAATAAATGGATCTTCAAGAAGAAGACTGATGCTGACGGTAATGTTACTGTCTACAAAGCTCGACTTGTTGCAAAAGGTTTTCGACAAGTTCAAGGGATTGACTACGATGAGACCTTCTCACCCGTAGCGATGCTTAAGTTTGTCCGAATCATGTTAGCAATTGCCGCATTTTATGATTATGAAATTTGGCAAATGGATGTCAAAACTGCATTCCTGAATGGATTTCTGGAAGAAGAGTTGTATATGATGCAACCAGAAGGTTTTGTTGATCCAAAAGGAGCTAACAAAGTGTGCAAGCTCCAGCGATCCATTTATGGACTGGTGCAAGCCTCTCGGAGTTGGAATAAACGCTTTGATAGTGTGATCAAAGCATTTGGTTTTATACAGACTTTTGGAGAAGCCTGTATTTACAAGAAAGTGAATGGGAGCTCTATAGCATTTCTGATATTATATGTGGATGACATATTACTAATTGGAAATGATATAGAATTTCTGGATAGCATAAAGGGATACTTGAATAAGAGTTTTTCAATGAAATACCTCGGTGAAGCAGCTTACATATTAGGCATTAAGATCTATAGAGATAGATCAAGACGCTTAATTGGACTTTCACAAAGCACATACCTTGAAAAAGTTTTGAAGAAGTTCAAAATGGATCAAGCAAAGAAAGGGTTCTTGCCTGTGTTACAAGGTGTGAAGTTGAGTAAGACTCAATGCCCGACCACTGCAGAAGATAGAGAGAAAATGAAAGATGTTCCCTATGCTTCAGCCATAGGCTCTATCATGTATGCAATGCTGTGTACCAGACCTGATGTGTGCCTTGCTATAAGTCTAGCAGGGAGGTACCAAAGTAATCCAGGAGTGGATCACTGGACAGCGGTCAAGAACATCCTGAAATACCTGAAAAGGACTAAGGATATGTTTCTCGTTTATGGAGGTGACAAAGAGCTCATCGTAAATGGTTACGTTGATGCAAGCTTTGACACTGATCCGGACGATTCTAAATCGCAAACCGGATATGTGTTTACATTAAACGGTGGAGCTGTCAGTTGGTGCAGTTCTAAACAAAGCGTTGTGGTGGGATCTACGTGTGAAGCGGAATACATAGCTACTTCAGAAGCAGCAAAAGAAGGAGTTCATATCCGATCTAGGTGTCATACCTAGTGCATCGGGTCCAATGAAAATCTTTTGTGACAATACTGGTGCAATTGCCTTGGCAAAGGAATCCAGATTTCACAACAGAACCAAGCACATCAAGAGACGCTTCAATTCCATCCGGGATCTAGTCCAGGTGGGAGACATAGAGATTTGCAAGATACATACGGATCTGAATGTAGCAGACCCGTTGACTAAGCCTCTTCCATGAGCAAAACATGATCAGCACCAAGGCTCCATGGGTGTTAGAATCATTACTGTGTAATCTAGATTATTGACTCTAGTGCAAGTGGGAGACTGAAGGAAATATGCCCTAGAGGCAATAATAAAGTTATTATTTATTTCCTTATATCATGATAAATGTTTATTATTCATGCTAGAATTGTATTAACCGGAAACATAATACATGTGTGAATACATAGACAAACAGAGTGTCACTAGTATGCCTCTACTTGACTAGCTCGTTAATCAAAGATGGTTATGTTTCCTAACCATGGACAAAGAGTTGTTATTTGATTAACAGGATCACATCATTAGGTGAATGATCTGATTGACATGACCCATTCCATTAGCTTAGCACCCGATCGTTTAGTATGTTGCTATTGCTTTCTTCATGACTTATACATGTTCCTATGACTATGAGATTATGCAACTCCCGTTTGTCGGAGGAACACTTTGTGTGCTACCAAACGTCACAATGTAACTGGGTGATTATAAAGGTGCTCTACAGGTGTCTCCAAAGGTACATGTTGGGTTGGCGTATTTCGAGATTAGGATTTGTCACTCCGATTGTCGGAGAGGTGAAAGTGCGTTATATCGACTAGAGGGGGGGTGAATAGGCGATTTTTATGAAAGTCTTCAAAACGTGGAAGTTATGAAGACAAACGATAGAAATAAACCTATTACCCTGCAGCGGAAGGTAGACTACACTAGGCAAGCCATAGTCAAGTATTCAATAGAGTGAAAGCACAATGACTAATAGCAGCAATGTAGTAAGGATCAGGTAGGAAGATATTGTGAAGCCACACAGAACACGCAGTCACTCAGTGAAGACAAAAGATAGTGAGAACATACAATGACTTCACAAGGAGTAACAGTAAGTAAAGGGAAGGGAAGATGAAACCAGTGACTCGCTGAAGACAATGATTTGTTGGACCAGTTCCAGTTGCTGTGACAACTGTACATCTGGTTAGGGCGGCTAGGTATTTAAACCTTAGGACACACATTCCCGGACACCCAGTCCTGAACACGCAGCTCAGGACACCCAGTCCTCACCGTATTCCCCTTGAGCTAAGGTCACACAGACCTCGCCCAATCACTCTGGTAAGTCTTCAAGGTAGACTCCCAAACCTTCACAGACTTCGTTCACCGGCAATCCACAATGTCTCTTGGATGCTCAGAACGCGACACCTAACCGGCTGGAGGATGCACAGTCCTCAAGTGTAATAAGTCTTCAGATCACACAGACAAGAAGACTTAAGTGATGCCTAATTCTCTTTGGCTCTGGGTGGTTAGGGCTTTATCCTCGCAAGAAATTCTCTCTCAAAGGCTTCGAGGTGGGTTGCTCTCAAACGACAAAAGCCGTACTCTGAATCTGAGCAGCCAACCGTTTATTGGTTGTAGGGGGTGGGCTATTTATAGCCACTTGGCAACCCGACCTGATTTGTCCGAAATGACCCTGGGTCACTAAGGAACTGACACGTGTTCCAACGGTCAGATTTCAAACTCACACGGCAACTTTACTTGGGCTTCAAGCAAAGCTGACTTGCCCGACTCTGGACAAGATTCGCTCTCAAAGTCTTCACTCGAAGACATAGGTTTTGTTTAAGCATCACTTCAGTCATTCTGACTGGTTCTCTTGGACCCCACTTAACAGTACGGTGGTTCCTATGACTCAACACAGAAGAAAGAGAACTACGAAAGATCTAAGTCTTCGAGCTCCATAGGCTTCATGTGGTGTCTTCTCTTGTCATAGTCTTCAATGTGAATATCTTCATATACCACCTTTGACTTCAATGTCTTCATACATTTTTAGGGGTCATCTCTGGTAGGAAAACCGAATCAATGAGGGACTTCTACCTGTGTTATCCTGCAATTCTCACAAAGACATTAGTCCCTCAACTAGGTTTGTCGTCAATACTCCAAAACCAACTAGGGGTGGCACTAGATGCACTTACAATCTCCCCCTTTTTGGTGATTGATGAAAAACTAATTGAAGTTTTCAACGGGGAATATAATCTGTGAAATTGTAAAGGATAAGGAATTGTCTTCATAAGTTGCAAGGGCTCCCCCTGAAGATGTGCATATAAGTAATTTGCTTTTGGAATGCAAATGCACATGGCAGGTTGTACTTGTGGAGATCCACTTCAACTTATGATGACAATCCACTATGCATGTGAAAGTATATGAAGATAATGACATGCATAATGGAAAATGGACGTCTACAGAATGATCTAAGTGCGGAATTTATCGTCGCACATGCGGAATTTATCATCGCAACACAAGGTGGCAGATAAGTAGCAGACGACCATCGAGTTTAAGTGTTACAACTCAAAGAACCAAATGTAGCAAAACGAGAGTTGTAAGCACGAAGCAAAATATAAAGCACCCGCCCATATGAACCCGCTTGAAGACTATCAACCTCATATGCTTCTCCCCCTTTTGTTACTAAGGACCAAAAAGGTTTGAAGACATAGAGCATCTACTCGTTCCCATGAGGAGTAGGTGAAGCAGCAGGGTCGTTGGTGATGTTTGGCGGTGCTGAAGAGCTTGGAGCAGAGTCGAAGCGTGCTGAAGGAGGTGGCGGTGAAGTAGCATCGTCTTCATCCTCGATCACTCTGGCATTCACAGTTGCAGCAGAGGAAGAGAACTCAGAGTCTTCAAGGGATGGAGTTCGTCGCAGCACTGCCCTTCGAGGAGGTGTGGAGTCAAACTTGAATCGCTCAGTGAAGCCATCCTCTTGAAGATCATCTTCAGAACACATCAGCATTAGCCCTTTCCATGTGCGGCGAGAGGTTTCATGGGCAACAAAAGCATTCTTGGTGGCAAGATTGCGAATGCGATTAACATCCACCAAGAGGCTTTGCATCTGACGCTTCAGCCAGTCATGATGCCTATCCTGTTTCTGATGAAGAGCCACAAGAAGCTCTCGGTCGTTGAGAACACGAGTGCGCTTCTTGGGTCGTGAGCAGTTGTACTGTCAGTGGCTTCAGTGAGAGCAGGATGCAGTGCACGTGTAGTGCCAGCCAAAGGATACACACGAGTTACGGCTTCCACGCCTTCAACGTTCTGAGTGAAACTTTGATGCTCTGCATTCTGAAGACTGAGAGGTTCCTTGGTAGGCTTAGGATAGATGGCTTCAAAAGACATATCCACATCAGGCAAAAAGATCCGATGGTTGCGGGCCGAGGGCTGATATGAGATAGCAGAGTGAAGTTTGATCAGCCGCATCACCCAAGGGGCGTAGAACTTCAAACCAAACAGATCAGAGCCAGATGCAGCAAGTTGGCAAATGAAGAAATCCTGTGTATTGAAGCATTTTCCATGAAGAATGTAGAAGACCAAAGTCTTCATTGCACCTTCCAGCTTGGCATGGGGAGAATGTCCTTTGATTGGCCAAAGAGTTCGCCTTATGATGTGATAAATGGTTCTTGGCAGATACTCAAGGTCTTCAACGAAGAACTCCGTGGGATAAGCAGCATCTTGGGGCAATGGCTTCATCATACTGAGCATCTGACTCATATTAGGTTCAGTCTTCTGAAAGATGCTCTCAATAGCTTCACTATGAAGCTGACAGCCATGCTCGTAGAGATCGCCAGGAGTGGGCAAACCAGTGAGCTCAATGATGTCAAAGGCTTTGGCTTCGTGATGAACGTTTCCTGTCATCCACTCCAGGACCCAAGTCTTCGGATCTCTGCTATACCCGCGGATGTGAAGTGTGGCATAGAATTGGAGCAGCAACTCTTCATTCCAATGCTCTTGGTCAGTGACGAACGGCAGTAGTCCAACCTATTTGAAGCAATCCAGAGCTTCTTCCAGACAGGGCAGACCAGCTATAGCTTCAATGTCAAGGCGCTTGTGTGGGAAGATGCGAACTTGGTTGTAAAGAACGCATGAGTAATAGCTTCGCTGCGGATAACTCCAGAACCGATCATATGATATTCTTTCCCTGGAGTAGGGGTTCTTGGAGCTGTTGAAGAATGTGTTGTCTGCTCTGAAGCCATTGATATTGAAGGAGCCAGGTGCTGATGCAGGACCTGGGAACCTTGGCAATCTTGGGATTGGCTTCTGTACCTGAGGCATGTGCTCAACATGATAGTCGAACTGGGGACCGGTAGCAGACTCAGGAACAGAAGTGGCGGGATCAGTAGCTTCGCTGACTTCTGGTGCTTTTGTTGGTGAGGGCTTCACATTAGCTTCAGCCATGACAGCGTCAGTGGCTTCAATGGTGTTGGTGGTGGCAGCCTTAAGATGTTCAACCTTCACTTGATGAGCTGGAGGGTCGGTCACAGTCACGTTCTCCTCGAGAATAGCTTCTTGGTGAGACGGGGGTGTAGCAGCGCTTGGGGTTTCTTCTTCATCGGCTGATGCAGCCGGAATGTCTTCAGCAGCTTTAGCTTCAGACTCAGAGACTGGAGGCCTTGGTCCTTTGCGAAGCCTGCGTAACGCTGGCGATGCTTGTGGAGTTGGAGTTGGCTGGGCCTCAAAGTCATCTTCCTCTTGTGCTTGTGGGTGATCCGCCCATGAAGCATCCTGTGCAATTGGCGTCAGTGGACGACCAATGCTGATGAGTTCGCTGTGCGTTAGCACAGGCGATGATACCTGTTGGTGTTCTAGCTGAGGAAGGGCTGCATCATCTTCAACATGGTCATGATGACCAATGTCTTCAGCAGTGATGGGATCAGCTGCTGGAAAGTCTTCAGCTTCATGAGCCTCTATGAAAGTAGGCTCATGGATAGTCAGTTGACGCTCTTGATGTTCAGCGTCAGGGCGAACCATGGAGATGGGTTCAACAATTAAGGGCTCTGTGGGAGCAGCCCGTTCCTTCTTGGTCTTCCGCTTCTTCTTGGAGGGAGCAGTAGCAGAGGCTTCAGGATGTTTCCTCTTTCTGGCTTCAGCCTCAGCAGTCATCGTCTTCTTCAGTTCTGAAGCGGTTGACCTGGCCTTTGGCTTCGAGCCAGTCATGCTAGTTGGGAAGACAATGGGATCTGCTTCCTGCCTTGGTGCATCGGGTTTGGCCTTAGCGGGCTTCTTCTTCTTCTTTGCAGCCATCCTGGGGTCGATGCCAGGACGCCCAAGGGCCTTGCGCTTCTCAGCCTCATTGTAGGCTTGCACACACCTATCAGCCAGGACCTTCATGCGCTCACGAGAACCCTGAGCTTCTGCACGTTTCTTTAGAAAGGCTTCCTTGAGCTCGTGCAGCATAATCTTGAAATTCTTCACGTCTTGCACGCTGAGCTTGGCCATATGCTTCTTGAACTGAGATTTCTCAAAGTCAATCTTCTGCTTCAGTTCAATAATGCGCTGGGCGATATCTAACTCTGAAGCAATGGCGCCATGGAAGGCGACACTGAGGCCAATGGGTAGTTGGAGATCGTCGAAGCTGATGTTTGGCGTGTCAAACCATTCATCAATGAAGTTGTGGATGATTGTTACATCAAAGAGAGGTAGATCATTGAAGATTTCTGCTTCTTCTTTGCTCTTGATGAGTTGCTCAAGAGCGTCATCTGCAAGATCTTCATCACTTGACAGATCAATGGCATCATTGCGCAGAATGGCAGCAGCTATTAGCTCTTGGCCGGTGTGTGGCAGAGGCATCTTGACCTTCCGGGGCTTGGAGATGCGTGATAAATCTTCGGACTGCACACTGTCTTCAGGAGGTGCAGTTGCCAGTGGCTTCGCCCGTGAGATTTTTGGTGAAGGGGCAGGCTTTGAAGCTTTAGGCTTCTTCAACTTCTTTGGCTACGGCGCTGCAGGCGCTTCATCTGATTCAGCGTCAGCTGAAGGCTCATTCACTGCAGTCCCTTGAACCAAGATATGGGTGATGAGGCCATCAAGGTTGTAGAAAGGACCGACGACATTGGGTTCTGCATCTCGTGTGCCATCAGCCCTTGGAGCTGAGGGACCAGGGTTGAAGTCTAGTCCCAATGTCTTCTTGTTTTGCTTCGCTGAGTTCTGGGCAAACTGGAAGTTGCGCTTGAACAGAATGTCGTCACGACACCATAGTAGTGACGATGGGTGTGCATCAACAGGTTGTGGCCCACGGACCATGCAGGGATAGAAGCCTTGTTCAATGGCTTCATCTCTGGACCTGGGTTGAAGATTCTTGTATAGGATGTCTCCCCATGGTCTCTTGATGGCATTTTTATCAGCATATTCCTGGGTTACAAATCGGTATTTGAACCATTGTTCTGCCCAATATCTTCGAATCCATTGGATTCGGGTCTTGCGCTGATTGTAAACCTCTTTAGGATCTGTCTTGTACAGTTCTGAGAGGTCATCTGGCAGATATCTAGATGTTTCTCCATGACGCTTTCTGCCACCCTTCCTTGCTGATTTCTGTGAAGCCATGAACTTTAAACTGAAAGGCTTCAACACATTCAAAGGCTTCAAAGATTTTCGCTTGCTGGACAAACAGGAACTTGCTTCGGGAGAATTTATATGATGCTGTAAGAATTCTGCAAATGAATGCAGACTATGAGAACCAAGGGATTCTCCCACGGACATGTACCTGTGACAGCATTAAGGTGCGAGGGAAGGGGAAGAGGTCATATGCATTCTCAGAAGATTTTGAATATAAATCAGTTTAGAAGACATTCACTCATAGATAAGGAGTTGGTTCCAGATTTGTACGAATCCAGAGATCAGTACAAGTGAGGAATCTAACTACTTTGTGAAGCATAAGTGAATATACTAGGCATGTTATGAGATGCAGTATGAGAGAGATCTAACTTGTGTGAATAGAAACTGCTTGTGGTAGAAAGTGACAAAGCCATAGGATCAACGGTGCCGTAAAAAGGAAGTTTTATTTACCACACTAAGAACTGCTAGACGGAGTGGAAGATGAGGCCGAGCAGTTCGATCTTCCGTGCCCTAACTTGGCGACGGAGGACACCTACGGCGATGGCGGAAAGGACGATGTCCGCGGTCGGCGTGAAGACGGCGTCGGAGAGGTTGCGGCAGCGAAGCGCTTCGTCGCCGGCGTCGTCGAGGGCTAGCGATGGCGCTAGGGTTCTTGCGAGAGTGGAAGAAGAGATAATGACCGCCGTGAAGTGTGTATTTATAGGTACAGGGGCGGCACTGCGTTATTACACAGGTGCCCCTGGCGATTCGCATCTAAGGAACACGTGGCCATTATGCAGAATTTTGGGGTTTGTTCCACGTCCCACGCATGCCTGGATTGTCGGGTGGTCGTTCCTACTTCTCCGGGTTTCATGTGGAGGAATGAGCATTGAAGGTGGACTTAAGGTTTGTCTTTGTATCTTCTGCTGACAAGGACGCGGAGAAGACATTCGACAGTTTCAATAGAATGCATATGATTTGGAGAGATAGAGTTTGAGATAGATAGCATAGAGAGGTTAGGGTCCGATCACATTCACTTAGTTCAAAAGATTCAACAAGAAGACATAGCTATAAGTTAATGCTGTAGAGGACAGAACACTAGTATATATATATAATCAACATAGTGAAGATAATCATGAAGACATGTTGAGATTGAAGCCAAACCAAATGTGAAGACATAGCAAGGTAACGCCATGAGTGAAACACTTCAAAATAGAACATTTGGTGGTGGCGTTACCCACCGTATAGGAAGTATTAGACCCAGACACGGCGCACAATTATCGTGGTGCTCCGAAGTCAAATTCCACATTAATGTATTCACACTTAGAATGTATGTCTTCATTGATTGAAGATATACTTTACTTCGTGTGTTGCACATCTAAGTCATCAATATGCATAAGGGTTAGGATGTGTGCTTGATCACAGGACATTTGAGGATTCCAGGATATTTAGCTCACACCGTAACTTGCAAAATCTCTTCTCATCCAAGGGCTTGGTGAAGATATCTGCCAATTGCTCTTCAGTGTTGACGTGTATGATATCAATATCTTCCTTCACAACATGATCTCTGAGAAAGTGATGACGAATTTGAATGTGCTTTGTCTTCGAGTACTGAACTGGGTTGTTGGCAATCTTGATGGTGCTTTTGTTGTCGCAGTAGAGTGGCACTTGCTTCAGATGAATGCCATAGTCTTTGAGCGTTTGCTTCATCCACAGAAGCTGAGCACAGCAAGATCCAGCAGCAATGTATTCAGATTCAGCAGTGGAGAGAGATACACAGTTCTGCTTCTTTGAAGACCAACATACAAGTGATCGTCCTAGAAAGTGACATGTGCCTGATGTAGACTTGCGATCAACTTTGTCACCAACATAATCAGCATCCGAGAATCCAACCAGATCAAACTCTGAGCCCTTTGGATACCATAATCCTAGAGTTGGGGTGTGAGCCAAATATCGAAGAATTCGCTTCACAGCTAAGTGATGCGACTCCTTTGGTGCCGCTTGAAATCGAGCACACATGCAAACACTGAGCATAATATCTGGCCTAGATGCACATAGATAAAGTAAAGAACCAATCATGGAGCGGTATACCTTTTGATCGAACTCTTTACCATTGTCGTCAGGACCCAGATGATGCTTGGCTGGCATTGGCGTCGTGAAGCCTTTGCAGTCTTGCATACCGAACTTCTTCAGGCAATCTTTGAGATACTTCTCTTGAGATATGAAGATGTCGTTGCGTTGCTGTCGTATTTGAAGACCGAGAAAGAACTTCAGCTCTCCAATCATAGACATTTGATATTGCTCTTGCATCATATATCCAAACTCTTCACTGTACTTCTGATTGGTGCAGCCAAAGATAATGTCATCCACATATATTTGGCACACAAACAGTTCACCATCATATGTCTTCGTGAAGAGAGTGGGGTCGAGAGAACCATGTATGAAGCCTTTGCTCTTCAGGAAGTATTTGAGTGTGTCATACCAGGCCCGAGGGGCTTGTTTGAGGCCATACAGTGCCTTGTTGAGCTTGTATACCATGTTAGGATGTTTTGGATCTTCAAAGCCAGGAGGTTGTGCAACATACACTTCTTCTTCAATCTTGCCATTGAGGAAGGCGCTCTTCACATCCATTTGATAAAGAAGTATGTTGTGATGATTTGCATAGGCCAGCAGTGTGCGTATGGCTTCAAGTCTAGCCACAGGAGCAAATGTTTCATCAAAGTCAATGCCTTCCACTTGAGTATATCCTTGAGCAACAAGACGAGCTTTGTTTCTGACAACTTGACCATGCTCATCTTGCTTGTTGCGGTATATCCATTTGGTGCCTATTATGTTGTGCTTCCGAGGATCGGGACGCTTGACCAGTTCCCATACATTATTCAGCTCAAACTGTTGAAGCTCGTCTTGCATAGCTTGAATCCATTCAGGTTCCATGAAGGCTTCTACAACTCTCTTGGGTTCTGTTATTGAGACGAATGCGAAGTGCCCACAGAAATTTGCAAGCTGAGTTGCCCTTGAACGAGTGAGTGGACCGGGTGCATTGATGCTATCAATTATTCTTTCAATCTGTACTTCATTGGCAACGCGAGGATGTACAGGGCAAAGATTTTGCTCTTGCTGATCATTGTCGTTGTTAGAAGGAATGTCTTCAGGTTGAGCATTGTCTTCATGTTGATCAGGTGCTGAGATGATAAGTTCTTCTTCAGGATGAGCTTCAGAAGGTATAATTTCTCCAGTTCCCATTAGCTTGATTGATTCACTGGATGGAACTTCATCTAGCACATTTGGCAGTTGCCCTCTTTGTGAACCGTTGGTCTCATCGAACCGCACATCCACTGTTTCAACCACTTTGTAATGAAAGAGATTGAAGACTCTGTAGGAGTGCGAATCCTTTCCATATCCAAGCATAAAACCCTCATGTGCTTTTGGTGCAAACTTTGAGGTGTGATGTGGGTCCTTGATCCAGCACCTGGCGCCAAATACTCTAAAGTAACTGACATTTGACTTCTTGCCAGTAAGGAGCTCATAAGATGTCTTGTTCAGAAGCTTGTGAAGATAACCATGATTGATTGTATGGCATGCAGTATCAATGGCTTCAGGCCAGAATTTTCTTGGAGTCTTGTATTCATCTAGCATCGTTCTGGCCATCTCAATGAGTGTTCTGTTCTTGCGTTCGACGACCCCATTCTGCTGTGGCGTGTACGGGGCTGAGAATTCATGTGTGATGCCCAAGGTATCAAGATATGTATCAAGGTCAGTGTTCTTGAATTCAGTGCCATTGTCACTTCTGATATGCTTTATCTTGGCGCCATAGTTGTTCATTGCTCAATTGGCGAAGCGTCTGAAGACATCCTGCACATCAGTCTTGTAAAGGATTATGTGCACCCAAGTATATCTAGAATAATCATCAACAATGACAAAGCCATAGAGACATGCAGTAGTAGTAAGAGTTGAGTAATGAGTGGGACCGAAAAGATCCATGTGAAGCAGTTCGAAGGGTCGAGTAGTGGTCATGATTGTCTTCGAGGGATGTTTGGCCCTCGTCATCTTTCCTGCCTCACAGGCACCGCATAAGTGATCTTTCTTGAACTTGACGCCCTCGATGCCTATGACATGCTTCTTCTTTGCCAGGGTGTGGATGTTCCTCATGCCAGCATGCCCAAGCCTTCGATGCCAGAGCCAGCATTCTGAAGCTTTTGCTAGAAGACATACGGCAAGCTGTGGTCCTGCTGAGAAATCTACCACGTACAAATCATCTTTTCGATACCCTTCAAATACTAGAGACTTGTCAGATTCCATTAGAACAAGGCAACGATATTTTCCAAATATTACGATCATGTTTAAATCGCAAAGCATTGAGACAGACATTAAGTTGAAGCCAAGGGATTCAAAAAGCATGACTTTATCCATGTGTTGATCCCTTGAGATTGCAACTCTACCTAGACCCAATACCTTACTTTTACCAATGTCAGCAAATGTGATGTGGCTCTTGTCGGATGGACGTAAGGTTGAGTCCATAAGAAGGCTTCTTTTGCCAGTCATGTGATTTGTACACCCACTATCAATAATCCATTCTGAAGACGCTGGTGTCATACCCTACAGTGCAGTTAGGGGGATAGGCTTCACGAAGAGCATTGTGAAGCAAAAACATTTGACGAACCAGTGGGTTATGAAAGCTTAGATCCAGATTAGGACAAATAGGGAGAGTAGCAAGCGATTCAGGAACGAAGTACATAGTAAGACCATTCGGGCATTTGATCTTGCGCCCTACAAGATGTTTAAGGTCCCCAGCAATAGCGTCAGACGATTTTGGTTTTCTACTGGAGACCTTTCCCTGCAAAAGAGAGTTAAGCTTTCTTAGCCACCCACATCTTCAAGGGTGGCTTAGAAGCAATAAGTCTAAGTGTAGCATCTGAGAACTTTGGCTTTGGAGCCCTAGCAAACAGTCTTGCAGGCGGAAAATAGTACTCATAAGAATAAGCAGAATAGTTCTTGGTCTTATGAACATGGCGGTTTGATGAACCGCTCTCATATTCATATGCCTGAGTATGGTTTCCCTGCAAAACATTTGCGTTAGTGCGACTCAGGTGAGTCCTGTGTCTGTATGAAGCCTTTGGACCGTATGACGCCTTTGGTCTGAGGTTTGTCTTCTTCACGTGAGGTGTCATGATGACATTCATAGGAAGATTCTCCAGACACCTTTTCGGAACCCAGATCTTCTTCATAGGCGGTCCATTCCTGCAGTTAGTACCAATGTACCTGGCAAACACTTCACCATTCTGATTCTTAAACAGTTTATAGTTTGCATCAAGGGATTCATCAATGATAATGGGGTTAGCACAAGTGAAGCCAGATAGATTGGATGGATCTGCTGAAGGTTCCTTTGCAGCAACCCATGTGGTTTTGGGGTACTGCTCAGGTTTCCAGTAAGAGCCATCAGCATTCATTTTCCTTACGAACCCAACACCCTTTTTCCTCGGGTTTCGGTTCAGAATCTGCTTTTTGAGGACATCACATAGTGTCTGATGCCCTTTAAGACTTTTGTACATCCCTGTTTCAAGCAATGTCTTCAACCTAGCATTCTCATCAGCAATAGCAGTGGTATCCTTAGCAGAGGGGTTAGTTACCACATCAACAGTTGAAGATATTGCAACAGTAGTAGCAGTAGAACATTCAGCAACAGAAGTAGCATTATCACGCTCAATGCATTTAAGACATGGTGGTTCAAATCCTTCCTGAGCGGAACTGATCTGTTTGGCGCGAAGTGACTCGTTTTCCTTTTGAAGATCTTCATGAGCCGCTCTCAATTTCTCAAGATCTTGCTTCCTTTGAAGATAATCATAGGAAAGCCTTTCATGAGCTGTTGAGAGAGTTTCATGACGACTTTCAAGTTCCTCATACTTAACGTGAAGATTTTTTATGTCTTCAATTAAGGACTGAGATCGAGTCATTTCAGCATCTAACAGATCATCGCTTCTGTCTAACAGTTTTTGAATATGTTCCATAGCTTTCTGTTGTTCAGTTGCAATGTTAGCAAGTGTTTTGTAGCTGGGTTTTGAACCACAATCAGAGTCATCGTCACTAGATGTTTGATAGTGAGTAGTGCGTGTGTTTACCTTGGCACCGCGTGCCATGAAGCAGTAGGTAGAAGTGGAGTAGTCCTTGTCATTTGCATCAGTGTCGGTGATGAAGTCATTGTCTTCATGTTGAAGATGGACTTGGCAACGTATGCTGTAGCCAGACTCGCGACGCATGAATCAGACTCCTCCTCAGACTCCACCTCCGCCTCCTCAGAAGCGGACTCCTCCTCTGAATCCATTTCCTTACCAGCAAACACACGTGCCTTGCCAGATGAGCTCTTCTTGTGTGATGAAGACTTTGAGGAAGACTTGGAAGAAGACTTTGAGTATTTCTTCTTCTTCTTGTCGTCAGAGTCATATTCCTTGCTCTTCTTCTTATTTTTGTTCTCATTGTCCCACTGTGGACACTCAGAGATGAAGTGGCCAGGTTTCTTGCACTTGTGACATGTTTTCTTCGTGTAGTCGTGAGCAGAAGCTTCATCATTCCTTGAGCTTGATCGGGAAGACTTTCTGAAACCTTTCTTCTTGGTGAATTTTTGGAACTTCTTCACAAGCATAGCAAGTTCCCTTCCAATGTCTTCAGGATCATCCGAACTGCTGTCAGATTCTTCTTCAGATGAGGAGACAACTTTCGCCTTCAAGGCACGAGTTCGCCCATAGTTTGGACCGTAGATATCTCTTTTCTCAGAAAGCTGAAACTCATGTGTGTTGAGCCTCTCAAGTATGTCAGACGGATCGAGTGTCTTGAAATCAGGACATTCTTGAATCATCAAGGCTAGGGTGTCAAACGAACTATCAAGTGATCTCAATAGTGTCTTGACGACTTCATGTTTCATGATCTGAGTAGCGCCGAGGGCTTGAAGCTCATTTGTGATGTCAGTGAGTCGGTCAAATGTGAGCTGGACATTCTCATTGTCATTTCGCTTGAAGCGGTTGAAGAGGTTGCGAAGGACACTGATTCTCTGATCTCTCTGGGTTGAGATGCCTTCATTGACCTTGGAGAGCCAGTCCCAGACCAGCTTAGATGTTTCCAAAGCACTCACACGGCCATACTGTCCTTTGGTCAGATGACCACAGATGATATTCTTGGCAGTAGAGTCCAGTTGAACGAACTTCTTGACATCAGCAGCAGTGACACCTTCTCCAGCCTTGGGAACACCGTTCTTGACGACATACCATAGGTCAACGTCAATGGCTTCAAGATGCATGCGCATCTTATTCTTCCAGTAGGGATATTCAGTTCCATCGAAGACGGGGCATGCAGCGGAGAATTTAATTATCCCTGCAGTCGACATAGCTAAAACTCCAGGTGGTTAAACCGAATCACACAGAACAAGGGAGCACCTTGCTCTGATACCAATTGAAAGTGCGTTATATCAACTAGAGGGGGGGTGAATAGGCGATTTTTATGAAAGTCTTCAAAACGTGGAAGTTATGAAGACAAACGATACAAATAAACCTATTACCCTGCAGCGGAAGGTAGACTACACTAGGCAAGCCATAGTCAAGTATTCAATAGAGTGAAAGCACAATGACTAATAGCAACAATGTAGTAAGGATCAGGTAGGAAGATATTGTGAAGCCACACAGAACACGCAGTCACTCAGTGAAGACAAAAGATAGTGCGAATATACAATGACTTCACAAGGAGTAACAGTAAGTAAAGAGAAGGGAAGATGAAACCAGTGACTCGCTGAAGACAATGATTTGTTGGACCAGTTCCAATTGCTGTGACAACTGTACATCTGGTTAGGGCGGCTAGGTATTTAAACCTTAGGACACACAGTCCCGGACACCCAGTCCTGAACACGCAGCTCAGGACACCCAGTCCTCACCGTATTCCCCTTGAGCTAAGGTCACACAGACCTCGCCCAATCACTCTGGTAAGTCTTCAAGGTAGACTCCCAAACCTTCACAGACTTCGTTCACCGGCAATCCACAATGTCTCTTGGATGCTCAGAACGCGACGCCTAACCGGCTGGAGGATGCACAGTCCTCAAGTGTAATAAGTCTTCACATCACACAAACAAGAAGACTTAAGTGATGCCTAATTCTCTTTGGCTCTAGGTGGTTAGGGCTTTATCCTCGCAAGGAATTCTCTCTCAAAGGCTTCGAGGTGGGTTGCTCTCAAACGACAAAAGCCATACTCTGAATCTGAGCAGCCAACCATTTATGGTTGTAGGGGGTGGGCTATTTATAGCCACTTGGCAACCCGACCTGATTTGTCCGAAATGACCCTGGGTCACTAAGGAACTGACACGTGTTCCAATGGTTAGATTTCAAACTCACACGGCAACTTTACTTGGGCTTCAAGCAAAGCTGACTTGCCCGACTCTGGACAAGATTCGCTCTCAAAGTCTTCACTCGAAGACATAGGTTTTGTTTAAGCATCACTTCAGTCATTCCCAGAGATACCTCTTGTAAGTGCATCTAGTGCCACCCCTAGTTGGTTTTGGAGTATTGACGACAAACCTAGTTGAGGGACTAATGTGTTTGTGAGAATTGCAGGATAACACAGGTAGAAGTCCCTCATTGATTCGGTTTTCCTACCAGAGATGACCCCTAAAAATGTATGAAGACATTGAAGTCAAAGGTGGTAAGTGAAGACATTCACCTTGAAGACTATGACAAGAGAAGACATCGCATGAAGACTATGGAGCGCGAAGACTTAGATCTTTCGTAGTTCTTTTTCTTCTTTCTTGAGTCATAGGAACCACTGTACTGTTAAGTGGGGTCCAAGAAAACCAGTTAGAATGACTGAAGTGATGCTTAACCAAAATCCTATGTCTTCGAGTGAAGACTATGAGAGGGAATCTTGTTCAGAGTTGGACAAGTCAGCTTTGCTTATAGCCCAAGTAAAGTTGTCGTGTGTGTTTGAAATCTGACCGTTGGAACACGTGTCAGTTCCTTAGTGACCCAGGGTCATTTCGAACAAATCAGGTCGGGTTGCCTAGTGGCTATAAATAGCCCACCCCCTACAACCATAAACGGTTGGCTGCTCAGAGTTAAAGTACGGCTTTTGTCGTTTGAGAGCAACCCACCTCGAAGCCTTTGAGAGAGAATTCCTTGAGATGATAAATCCCTAACCACCCAAAGCCAAAGAGTGTTAGGCATCACTTAAGTCTTCTTGTCTATGTGATCTGAAGACTTATTACACTTGAGGACTGTGAATCCTCCAGCCGGTTAGGCGTCACGTTCTGAGCATCCAAGAGTCATTGTGGATCGCCGGTGAACGAAGTCTATGAAGGTTTGGAAGTCTACCTTGAAAACTTACCAGAGTAATTGGGCGAGGACTGGGTGTCCTTAGCTCAAGGGGAATAAGGTGAAGACGAAGTCTTCTGAGTTGAATCTCAGCCTCCCTAACTAGACGTACAGTTGTCACAGCAACTGGAACTGGTCCAACAAATCATTGTCTTCAACGAGTCACTGGTTTCATCCTTCCCTTCTCTTTACTTACTGTTGGTTCTTGTGAAGTCATTGTACGATAGCATCACCATTTGACTTCACTAAGTGATTACGTGTACTGATTGGCTTCTCAACATCTTCCTACCTGATCCTTACTGCCTAGCTGCTATTTGTCATTGTACTTTCACTTCATTAAATACATGACTATGGTTTGCCTAGTGTAGTCTACCTTCCGCTGCATGATAATAGGTTTATTTCTATCGTTTGTCTTCGAAACTCACATGTTTTGAAGACTTTCATAAAAATTGCCTATTCACCCCCCTCTAGTCGATCACTAGCACTTTCAATTGGTGTCAGAGCAAGGTACTCCCTTGTTCTGTGTGATTCGCTTTAACCACCTGGAGTTTTAGCTATGTCGACTGCAGGGATAATTAAAGTCTCCACTGTGTGCCCCGTCTTCGATGGAACTGAATATCCCTACTGGAAGAATAAGATGCGCATGCATCTTGAAGCCATTGATGTCGACCTATGGTATGTCGTCAAGAACGGCGTTCCCAAGGCTAGAGAAGGTGTCACTGCCGCTGATGTCAAGAAGTTCGTTCAACTGGACTCTACTGCCAAGAATATCATCTGTGGTCATCTGACCAAAGGACAGTATGGTCGCGTGAGTGCCTTGGAAACATCTAAGCTAGTCTGGGACTGGCTATCCAAGGTCAACGAAGGCGTCTCAACCCAGAGAGATCAGAGAATCAGTGTCCTTCGCAACCTCTTCAACCGCTTCAAGAGAAATGACAATGAGAATGTGCAGCTCACGTTTGATTGACTCACTGACATCACAAATGAACTTCAAGCCCTCGGTGCTATTGAGATCACCAAGCATGAAGTCGTCAAGACACTACTGAGATCACTTGACAGTTCGTTTGACACCCTAGCCCTGATGATTCAAGAACGTCCTGATTTCAAGACACTTGATCCATCTGACATACTTGAAAGGCTCAACACACACGAGTTTCAGCTTTCTGAGAAAAGAGACATCTACGGTCCCAACTATGGGCAAACTCGTGCCTTAAAGGCAAAGGCTGTCTCCTTATCTGAAGAAGAATCTGATAGCAGTTCTGATGATCCTGAAGACATTGGAAGGGAGCTTGCTATGCTTGTGAAGAAGTTCCAAAAGTTCACCAAGAAGAAAGGCCTCAGAAAGTCGTCACGATCAAGCTCAAGGAATGATGAAGCTTCTGCTCATGACTACAAGAAGAGAACATGTCACAAGTGCAAGAAACCTGGCCACTACATCTCTGAGTGTCCACAGTGGGACAATGAGAACAACAAGAAGAAGAAGAGCAAGGAGTATGACTCTGACGACAAGAAGAAGAAGAAATACTCAAAATCTTCTTCCAAGTCTTCCTCCAGGTCTTCATCACACAAGAAGAGCTCATCTGGCAAGGCACGTGCGTTTGTTGGCAAGGAAATGGACTCTGAGGATGAGTCCGCTTTTGAGGAGGCGGAGGTGGAGTCTGAGGAGGAGTCCGATTCTGGCATTGCAAGTCTGGCTACAGCATACGTTGCCAAGTCCATCTTCAACACTGAAGAAAATGACTTCATCACCGACACCGATGCAAATGACAAGGACTACTCCGCTCCTTCCTACTGCTTCATGGCACGTGGTGCCAAGGTAAAAACACACACTACTCACTATCAAACATCTAGTGACGATGACTCTGATTGTGTTTCCAAACCCAGCTACAAAACACTTGCTAAAATTGCAACTGAACAACATAAAACCATGGAACACATTCAAAAACTGTTAGACAAAAGCGATGATCTGTTAGACGCTGAAATGACTCGATCTCAGTCCTTAATTGAAGACATAAAAAATCTTCACGTTAAGTATGAGGAACTTGAAAGTCGTCATGAAACGCTCTCAACAGCTCATGAAAGGCTTTCCTATGATTATCTTCAAAGGAAGCAAGATCTTGAGAAATTGAGAGCGGCTCATGAAGATCTTCAAAAAGAAAACGAGTCACTTCGCGCCGAACAGATCAGTTCAGCTCAGGAAGGATTTGAACCACCATGTATTAAATGTATTGAGCGTGATAACGCTACTTCTGTTGCTGAATGTTCTACTGCTGCTACTGTTGCAATATCTTCAACTGTTTATGTGGAAACTAACCCCTCTGCTGAGGACACCACTGCAATTGCTGATGAGAATGCTAGGTTGAAGACACTGCTTGAAACAGGGATGTACAAAAGTCTCAAAGGGCATCAGACACTATGTGATGTCCTCAAAAGGCAGATCTTGAACCGAAACCCTAGGAAAGAGGGTGTTGGTTTCGTAAGGAAAATGAACACTGATGGATCTTACTGGAAACCTGAGTAGTACCCCAAAACCACATGGGTTGCTGCAAAGGAACCTTCAGCAGATCCATCCACTCTATCTGGCTTCACTTGTGCTAACCCCATTGTTATTGATGAATCCTTTGATGCAAACTATAAACTGTTTAAGAATCATAATGGTGAAGTGTTTGCCAGGTATATTGGTACTAACTGCAGGAATGGACCGCCTATGAAGAAGATTTGGGTGCCGAAAAGGTGTTTGGAGAATCTTCCTGTGAATGTCATCATGACACCACAGGTGAAGAAGACAAACCCCAGACCACAGGCCTCATACGGTCCAAAGGCTTCATACAGACAGAGGACTCACCTGAGTCACACTAACGCAAATGTTTTGCAGGGAAGCCATACTCAGGCCTATGAATATGAGCGTGGTTCATCAAACCGCCATGCTCATAAGACCAAGAACTATTCTGCTTATTCTTATGAATACTATTGTCCACCTGCAAGACTTTTTGCTAGGGCTCCAAAGCCAAAGTTCTCAGATGCTGCACTTAGACTTATTGCTTCAAAGCCACCCCTGAAGATGTGGGTGGCTAAGAAAGCTTAACTCTCTTTTGCAGGGAAAGGTCTCCAGCCGAAAACCAAAATCATCTGACACTATTGCTGGGGACCTTAAACATCTTGTAGGGCACAAGATCAAATGCCCAAATGGTCTTACTATGTACTTTGTTTCTGAATCGCTTGCTACTCTCCCTATTTGTCCTAATCTCGATCTAAGCTTTAATAATCCACTGGTTCGTCAAATGTTTTTGCTTCACAATTCTCTTCGTGAAGCCTATCCCCCTAACTGCACTGTAGGGTACGACACCAGCTGCTTCAGAATGGATTATTGATAGTGGGTATACAAATCACATGACTGGCAAGCGAAGCCTTCTCATGGACTCAACTTTACGTCCATCAGACAAAAGTCACATCACATTTGCTGACACTGGTAAAAGCAAGGTATTGGGTCTAGGTAGAGTTGCAATCTCAAAGGATCAACACATGGATAAAGTCATGCTTGTTGAATCCCTTGGTTTCAACTTAATGTCTGTCTCAATGCTTTGTGATTTAAACATGATTGTGATGTTTGGAAAATATCGTTGCCTTGTACTAATGGAATCTGAAAAGATGATTTGTATGTTGTAGATTTCTCAGCAGGACCACAACTTGCAGTATGTCTTCTAGCAAAAACTTCTGAATGCTGGCTCTGGCATCGAAGGCTTGGGCATGCTGGCATGAGGAACCTCCACACCCTTGCAAGGAAGAAGCATGTCATAGGCATCGAGGGCGTCAAGTTCAAGAAGGATCACTTATGTGGTGCCTGTGACGCAGGAAAGATGACGAGGGCCAAGCATCCCTCGAAGACAATCATGACAACAACTCAACCCTTTGAACTGCTACACATGGATCTTTTTAGTCCCACTAATTACTCAACTCTTACTACTACTGCTTGTCTCTATGGCTTTGTCATTGTTGATGATTATTCAAGATATACTTGGGTGCATATAATCCTTTACAAGATTGAAGTGCAGGATGTCTTCAGACGCTTTGTCAATCGAGCAATGAACAACTATGGCGCCAAGATAAAGCACATCAGAAGTGACAATGGCACTGAATTCAAGAACACTGGCCTTGATACATATCTTGATACTTTGGGCATCACACATGAATTCTCAGCTCCGTACACGCCACAGCAGAATGGCGTCGTCGAACGCAAGAACAGAACACTTATTGAGATGGCTTGGACGATGCTTGATGAATACAAGACTCCAAGAAAATTCTAGCCTGAAGCCATTGACACTGCATGCCACATCAGCAATCGTGTTTATCTTCACAAGCTTCTGAACAAGACATCCTATGAGCTCCTTACTGGCAATAAGCCAAATGTCAGTTACTTCAGAGTATTTGGCGCCAAGTGCTGGATCAAGGATCCACATCACACTTCAAAATTTGCACAAAAGCACATGAGGGTTTTATGCTTGGATATGGAAAGGATTCGCACTCCTACAGAGTCTTCAATCTCTTTCATTACAAAGTGGTTGAAACAGTGGATGTGCGGTTCGATGAAACCAATGGCTCACAAAGAGAGCACTTGCCAAATATGCTAGATGAAGTTCCATCCAGTGAATCAATCAAACTTATGGGAACTAGAGAAATCATACCTTCTGAAGCTCAACCTGAAGAAGAACTTATTATCTCCGCGCCTGATCAACTTGAAGACAATGCTCAGCCTGAAGACAATCCCTCTAACAATGACAATGATCAGCAAGAGCAAAATCTTCGTCCTGTACATCCTCGTGTTGCAAATGAAGTGCAAATTGAGAGAATAATCAATAGCATCAATGCACCAGGTCCACTCACTCGTTCAAGGGCAACACAGCTAGCAAATTTCTTTGGGCACTTCGCATTCGTCTCAATAACAGAACCCAAGAAAGTAGAAGAAGCCTTCATGGAACCTGAATGGATTTAGGCTATGCAAGAAGAGCTTCAATAATTTGAGCTGAATAATGTATGGGAACTGGTTAAGCGTCCTGATCCTCGGAAGCACAATATAATAGGCACCGAATGGATATATCGCAACAAGCAAGATGAGCATGGTCAAGTTGTCAGAAACAAAGCTCGTCTCGTTGCTCAAGGATACACTCAAGTTGAAGGGATTGACTTCGATGAAACATTTGCTCCTGTGGCTAGACTTGAAGCCATACGCATACTGCTGGCCTATGCAAATCATCACAACATACTTCTATATCAAATGGATGTGAAGAGCACTTTTCTCAATGGCAAGATTGAAGAAGAAGTGTATGTTGCACAACCGCCTGGCTTTGAAGATCCAAAACATCCTGACATGGTATACAAGCTCAACAAGGTACTGTATGGCCTCAAACAAGCCCCTCGGGCTTGGTATGACACACTCAAAGACTTCCTGAAGAGCAAAGGCTTCAAATCTGGTTCCCTCGACCCCACTCTCTCCATGAAGAAATATGATGGTGAACTGTTTGTGTGCCAAATATATGTGGATGACATTATCTTCAGCTGCACCAATCAGAAATACAGTGAAGAGTTTGGATATATGATGCAAGAGCAATATCAGATGTCCATGATGGGTGAGCTGAAGTTCTTCCTTGGTCTTCAAATACGTCAGCAACGCAACGGCATCTTTATATCTCAAGAGAAGTATCTCAAAGATTGCCTGAAGAAGTTTGGTATGCAAGACTGCAAAGGTTTCACGACGCCAATGCCAGCCAAACATCATCTGGGTCCCGACAACAATGGTAAAGAGTTTGATCAAAAGGTATACCGCTCCATGATTGGTTCTTTACTTTATCTATGTGCATCTAGGCCAGATATTATGCTTAGTGTTTGCATGTGTGCTCGATTCCAAGCGGCGCCAAAGGAATCGCATCACTTAGCTGTGAAGCGAATTCTTCGATATTTGGCTTACACCCCAACTCTAGGATTATGGTATCCAAAGGGCTCAGAGTTTGATCTGGTTGGATTCTCGGATGCTGATTATGCTGGTGACAAGGTGGATCGCAAGTCTACATCAGGCACATGTCATTTTCTAGTACGATCACTTGTATGTTGGTCTTCAAAGAAGCAGAACTGTGTATCTCTCTCCACTGCTGAATCTGAATACATTATTGCTGGATCTTGCTGCGCTCAACTTCTGTGGATGAAGCAAACACTCAAAGACTATGGCATTCATCTGAAGCAAGTGCCACTCTACTGCGACAACGAAAGCGCCATCAAGATTGCCAACAACCCAGTTCAGCACTCGAAGACAAAGCACATTGAAATTCGTCATCACTTTCTCAGAGATCATGTTGTGAAGGAAGATATTGATATCATACACGTCAACACTGAAGAGCAATTGGCAGATATCTTCACCAAGCCCTTGGATGAGAAGAGATTTTGCAAGTTACGGTGTGAGCTAAATATCTTGGAATCCTCAAATGTCCTGTGATAAGGCACACATCCTAACACTTATGCATATTGATGACTTAGATGTGCAACACACGAAGTAAAGTATATCTTCAATCAATAAAGACATACATTCTAAGTGTGAATACATTAATGTGGAATTTGACTTTGGAGCGCCACGATAATTGTGCGCCGTGTCTGGGTCTAATACTTCCTATACGGTGGGTAACGCCACCACAAAATTTGTCTGTTTGAAGTGTTTTACCCATGGTGTTACATTTGTTGTGTCTTCACATTTGGTTTGGCTTCAATCTCAACATGTCTTCATGATTATCTTCATTATGTTGATCATATATATATATATATATACTAGTGTTCTGTCCTCTACAGCATTCACTTATAGCTATGTCTTCTTGATTGAATCTTTTGAACTAAGTGAATGTGATCGGATCCTAACCTCTCTATGCTTTCTATCTCAAACTCTGTCTCTCCAAATCATATGCATTCTATTGAAACTGTCGAATGTCTTCTCTGCGTCCTTGTCAGCAGAAGATACAGAGACAAACATTAAGTCCGTTTTCAATGCTAATTCCTTCACCTGAAACCCAGAGAAGTGGGAACGACCACCCGACAATCCAGGCGTGCATGGGAACGTGGAACATCCTCCGATATGTTGCATGATGGCCACGTGTTCTTTAGATGTGAATCGCCAGGGGCACCTGTGTAATAATGTTGTGCCGTCCCTGTCCCTATAAATACATGCCTTACCATAGTCATTATCCTTTCTTCCACTCTCGCACGAACCCTAGCGCCACCGCTAGCCCTCGACGATGCCGGTGACGAAGCGCTTAGCTGTCGCGACCTCTCCGACGCCGTCTTCACGCCGGCCACGGACATTGTCTTCTCCGCCGTCGCCGTAGGTGTCCTCCTTCGCCAAGTTAGGGCACGGACGATCGAACTGCTCGGCCTCCTCTTCCACTCCGTCTAGCAGTTCCTTGTGTGGTAAATAAAACTTCCTTTTTACGGCCCCTTTGATCCTATAGATTCGTCACTTTCTACCACAAGCAGTTTCTGTTCACACATGTTGGATCCACTTCATACTGCATCTCATATTATGCCTAGTATGTTCACTTATGCTTCACAAAGTAGTTAGATTCCTCACTTGTACTGATCCGTGGATTCGTACAAATCTGGAACCAACTCCTTATCTATGAGTGAACGTCTTCGCACGATGAGGTCAATGTCTTCTAAACTGATTTATCTTCAAAATCTTCTGAGAATGCATATGACCTCTTCCCCTTCCCTCACACCTTAATGCTGTCACAGGTACATGTCCGTGGGAGAATCCCTTGGTTCTCATAGTCTGCATTCATTTGCAGAATTCTTACAGCATCATATAAATTCTCCCGAAGCTAGTTCCTGTTTGTCCAGCAAGCGAAAGCCCTTGAAGCCTTTGAACGTATTGAAGCCATTCAGTTTAAAGTTCATGGCTGCAGAGAAATCAGCAAGGAAGGGTGGCAGAAAGCGTCGAGGTGAAACGTCAAGAGATCTGCCCGATGACCTCTCAGAACTGTATAAGACAGATCCAGAAGAGGATTACAATCAGCGCAAGACACGAATCCAATGGATTCGACGATATTGGGCAGAACAATGGTTCAAGTACAGGTTTGTGACAAAGGAATATGCTGAGAAGAATGCCAGCAAGCGACCATGGGGAGACATCCTATACAGAAATCTTCAACCCAGGTCCAGAGATGAAGCCATTGAACAAGCCTTCTATCCCTGCATGGTCCGTGGACCACAGCCTGCGGATGCTGACCCATCGTCACTGCTATGGTGTCGTGACGGCAATCTGTTCAAGCGCAACTTCCAGTTTGCTCAGAATTCGGCGAAGCAGAACAAGAAGTCATTGGGACTAGACTTCAACCCTGATCCCTCTACTTCCCGTGCCGATGGCACCCGTGAAGTTGAACCTAATCTTGTTGGGCCCTTCTACAACCTGGATGGCCTCATCACTCACATCTCAGTTCAATGTGCCAAAGTGGATCATTCTGATGATGATGCTGACACTGATGAAGCCCCAGCTCCTACTCCAAAGTCGTAGAAGCCAAAGCTGCCTAAAGCTTTAAAGCCTGCCTCAGCACCAAAAATCTCACGGGCGAAGCCACTGGCTACTGTACCTCCTGAAGACAATGTGCAGTCTGAAGATCTGTCACGCATCTCCAAGCCTCCGAGAGTCAAGATGCCTCTGCCACATACCAGCCAAGAACTGACTGCTGCTGCTATTCTGCGCAATGATGCCATTGATCTGTCCAGTGATGAAGATCTTGCAGATGACGCTCTTGAGCAATTGATCAAGAGCAAATAAGAAGCAGAAATCTTCAACAATTTGCCTCTCTTTGATGTGGCAATCATCCATGACTTCATCGATGAGTGGTTTGACACGCCCAATCTCAGCTTTGAAGATCTGCAACTTCCCATTGGCCTCAGTGTTGCCTTCCATGGCGCCATTGCTTCAGAGTTAGCTATAGCCCAGCGCATCGTCGAACTGAAGCAGAAGATTGACTTTGAGAAAGCTCAGTTCAAGAAGCATATGGCCAAGCTCAGCGTGCAAGAGGTCAAGAACTTTAAGATCATGCTGCACGAGCTCAAAGAAGCCTTTCTCAAGAAGCGTGAAGAAGCTCAAGGTTCTCGTGAGCGCATGAAGAGCCTGGCTGACAAGTGTGTGCAAGCCTACAATGAGGCTGAGAAGCGCAAGGCCCTTGGGCGTCCTGGCATCGACCCTAGGATGGCTGCAAAGCAGCAGAAGAAGAAGCCCGCTATGGCCGAACCCGACGCACCAAGGCAGGAAGCACATCCCATTGTCTTCCCAACCAGCATGATTGGCTCGAAGCCAAAAGCCAGGTCTACCGCTTCAGAACTGAAGAAGACGAGGACTGCTGAGGCTGAAGCCAGAAAGAGGAAACATCCTGAAGCCTCTGCTGTTGCTCCCTCCAAGAAGAAGCGGAAAACCAAGAAGGAACGGGCTGCTCCCACAGAGCCCTTAATTGTTGAACCTATCTCCATGGTTCGCCCTGCCGCTGAACATCAAGAGCGCCAACTGACTATCCATGAGTCTGCTTTCACAGAGGCTCATGAAGCTGAAGACATTCCAGCAGCTGATCCCACCGCTGCTGAAGACATTGGTCACCATGACAATGTTGACGATGATGTAGTTCTTCCTCTGATCGAGCACCAACAGGTATCATCGCCTGTGCTTATGCACAGCGAACTCATCAGCATTGGTCGTCCTCTGATGCCAATTGCTCAGGATGCATCATGGGCTGATCACCCACAACAACAAGTCACACCACCCCGGCAAGAAGAAGAAGATGACTTTGAGACCCACCCAACTTCATCTCCAAAAGCGTCGCCAGCGTTACGCAGGCTTCGCAAAGGACCAAGGTCTCAAGTCACCGAGTCTGAGGCTAAAGCTGCTGAAGACATTCCGGCTGCATCAGCCGACGACACCCAAGAAGACGAACATGCCCCTACTCCCCCAACTACTGAAGAAGCTGTTCTCGAGGAGAACGTGTCTGTGCCCGACCCTCCAGCTCATCAAGTGGAGGTAGAAAATCTTGAGGCTGCCACCACCAACACCAATGAAGCCACTGACGTTGTCATGGCTGAAGCAAATGTGGAGCCTACACCAACCCAAGAACCAGAAGTCAGCAAAGCCAATGATGCTACTGCTTCTGTTCCTGCGCCTGCTGGTGGTCCTCAGTTTGACTATCATATTGAGCATAGACCTCAGGTACAGAAGCCAATGCCAAGGTTGCCCAGGTTTCCAGGTCCTGCAACAGCACCTGGATCCTTCAATGTCAATGGCTTCAAAGCAGACAACACCTTCTTCAATAGCTCCAAGAACCCCTACTCAAGGGAACGAATATCTTCTGATCGGTTCTGGAGCTATCCGCGGCGAAACTATTACTCCTGCATTCTGTACAATCAAGGTCGCATCTTCCCACATATGCGTCTTAACACTGAAGCAATAGCTGGTCTGCCCTGTTTGGAAGAAGCTCTGGATTGCTTCAAAGAGATTAGATTGTTGCCTTTCGTCACCGACCAAGAGCACTGGAACGAAGAGTTGCTGCTCTAATTTTATGCCACACTTCACATACGTGGTTACAACAGAGATCCGAAGACTTGGGTCCTTGAGTGGATGACAGGAAATGTTCATCACGAAGCCAAAGCCTTTGATATCATTGAGCTCACTAGTCTGCCCACTCCTGGAGATCTCTATGAACCTGGCTGTCAGCTTCACGGTGAAGCTATGGAGAGCATCTTTCAGAAGCCTGAACCGAACATGAGTCAGATGCTCAGTATGATGAAGCCTTTGCCACAAGACGTTGCATATCCTAAGGAGTTCTTTGTTGAAGACCTGGAGTATCTGCCAAGGACCATGTATCACATTATAAGGCGAACTCTCTGGCCCATCAAAGGACATTCTCCACATGCAAAGCTGGAAGGTGCAATGAAGACTTTGGTCTTCTATATTCTTCATGGCAAATGCTTCAATGCACAAGACTTCTTCATCCGCCAACTTGCTGCATCAGGATCTGATCTTTTTGGCTTGAAGTTCTACGCTCCATGGATAATGCGGCTGATTAAACTCCACTCAGCTATCTCATATCAGCCATCTGCTCGCAATCATCGGATCTTTCTGCCTGATGTGGATATGTCCGTTGAAGCCATTTATCCAGAGCCTGCCAAGGAACCTCTTAGTCTTCAGAATGCGGAGCATCAAAGTTTCACTCAGAACGTTGAAGGAGTTGAAGCAGTAACTTGTGTTTATCCTCTGGCTGGTACTACACGTGCACCTCATCATGCTCTTACTGAAGCCACTGAAAGCACTATTTCCCAACGACCCAAGAAGCGATCTCGTGTTCTCAATGACCGAGAGCTTCTGGTTGCTCTTCATCAGAAACAGGATAAGCATCATGACTGGCTGAAGCGCCAAATGCAAAGCCTCTTGGTGGATGTCAACCGCATTCGCAATCTTGCCACCAAGAATGCCTTTGTTGCCCATGAAACCTGTCGGCGTACATGAAAAGGGATGACGCTTATGTGTTTTGAGGATGATCTTCAAGAGGATGGCTTCTCTGAACGTTTCAAGTTTGACTCCACACCTCCCCGAAGGGCTGTGCTGCGACGAACTCCATCTCTTGAAGACTCTTAGTTCTCTTCCTCTGCGGCAACTGTGAATGCCAGAGTGATCGAAGACGAAGATGATGCCACTTCACCGCCCCCTACTTCTACACGCCTCGGTACTGCCCCAAGTTCTTCTGCACCGCCGAACACCACCGACGACCCTGCTGCTTCACCTACTCTTCATGGGAACGAGTAGATGCTCTATGTCTTCCAACCTTTTTGGTCCTCACTGACAAAAGGGGGAGAAGCATATGAGTTTGATAGTCTTCAAGCGGGTCCATATGGGCGGTTACTTTATGTTTTGCCTAGTGTTTACAACTCTCGTTTTGATACATTTGGTTCTTTGAGTTGTAACACTTAAACTCGATGGTCGTCTGCTACTTATTTGCTATTTTGTGATGCGATGATAAATCCCGCATGTGCGACGATAAATTCCGCACTTAGATCATTTTGCAGACATCCATTTTTCATTATGCATGTCATTATCTTCACATACCTTTCATGCATGATGAATTGTCATCATAAGTTGAAGAGGATCTCCACAAGTACAACATGCCATGTGCATTTGCATTCCAAAAGCAAATTACTTATATGCACATCTTCTGGGGGAGCCATTGCAACTTATGAAGACAATTCCTTATCCTTTACAATTTCACATATTATATTCCCCGTTGAAAACTTCAACTAGTTTGTCATCAATCACCAAAAAGGGGGAGATTGTAAGTGCATCTAGTGCCACCCCTAGTTGGTTTTGGAGTATTGACGACAAACCTAGTTGAGGGACTAATGTGTTTGTGAGAATTGCAGGATAACACAGGTAGAAGTCCCTCATTGATTCGGTTTTCCTACCAGAGATGACCCCTAAAAATGTATGAAGACATTGAAGTCAAAGGTGGTAAGTGAAGACATTCACCTTGAAGACTATGACAAGAGACGACATTGCATGAAGACTATGGAGCGCGAAGACTTAGATCTTTCGTAGTTCTTTTTCTTCTTTGTTGAGTCATAGGAACCACCGTACTGTTAAGTGGGGTCCAAGAAAACCAGTCAGAATGACTGAAGTGATGCTTAACCAAAATCATATGTCTTCGAGTGAAGACTATGAGAGGGAATCTTGTTCAGAGTTGGACAAGTCAGCTTTGCTTGTAGCCCAAGTAAAGTTGCCGTGTGTGTTTGAAATCTGACCGTTGGAACACGTGTCAGTTCCTTAGTGACCCATGGTCATTTCGAACAAATCAGGTCGGGTTGCCTAGTGGCTATAAATAGCCCACCGCCTACAACCATAAACGGTTGGCTGCTCAGAGTTAAAGTACGGCTTTTGTCGTTTGAGAGCAACCAACCTCGAAGCCTTTGAGAGAGAATTCCTTGAGATGATAAAGCCCTAACCACCCAAAGCCAAAGAGTGTTAGGCATCACTTAAGTCTTCTTGTCTGTGTGATCTGAAGACTTATTACACTTGAGGACTGTGAATCCTCCAGTCGGTTAGGCGTCGCATTCTGAGCATCCAAGAGTCATTGTGGATCGCCGGTGAACGAAGTCTGTGAAGGTTTGGAAGTCTACCTTGAAGACTTACTAGAGTAATTGGGCGAGGACTGGGTGTCCTTAGATCAAGGGGAATAAGGTGAAGACGAGGTCTTCTGAGTTGAATCTCAGCCTCTCTAACCAGATGTACAGTTGTCACAACAACTGGAACTGGTCCAACAAATCATTGTCTTCAACGAGTCACTGGTTTCATCCTTCCTTTCCCTTTCCTTACTGTTGGTTCTTGTGAAGTCATTGTACGATAGCATCACCATTTGACTTCACTAAGTGATTACGTGTACTGATTGGCTTCTCAACATCTTCCTACCTGATCCTTACTGCCTAGCTGCTATTTGTCATTGTGCTTTCACTTCATTAAATACATGACTATGGTTTGCCTAGTGTAGTCTACCTTCCGCTGCATGATAATAGGTTTATTTCTATCGTTTGTCTTCGAAACTCACATGTTTTGAAGACTTTCATAAAAATCGCCTATTCACCCCCCTCTAGTCGATCACTAGCACTTTCATGAACCTCTTTATAAGGGAGGTTCTTTCCCCACATGTATGAGCATGAGAATAAGAGGGACATCCACGCGCGCTCCTCCTTCGCCGTTCGCCTCGCCACGCCTCGTCACGACGCGCCGCGGGTTGCGGGAATGAGCCGAGCCGATGTCTAAATTTTTGCCACGCACGACGGGTATACGAAAGGTCACGTGGGAGTTGAAACGTTTTTCTGTAGTGGACACTGAATTCGAACGGCGCGCCTCTTCGGCCGCTACCTGTTCGCTTCGTCTCCCTTCGTTGCTTCACCTCCCGCCGCAGCCTCTTCGCGTCCTTCTCTTGTGCCTATATAAGAGAGGTCGCTCCTCTCCAGAGTGACACACCAGAAGATCCCCTTTCTCTCGCCACAAAGTTCCTGAGCACTGCGCTGCTGCTACGATCTTCCCCATCCCGGCTTGCGGCGTGCACCGCAGGTCGGGACAGTAGGCCTCCGAAACCGCACCTTTTGAGTCCTGTACGGGAGAAGGGTGATAAGGTTTTTGGGGAGCGCTCAGCGCGACTACTGGCTGCTTCATCACGGACGATCCGGTCGCTGACGACTACTTCCCCGACGACGACTTCTTCCCCGACGTCCACGACCTCCTCGACGACATGGCAGGCGAGGACACCGACCCCAAGTCCAGCGCTTCTGCTGCTGCTGTCCCGTATGTGTTCTTGTCTTTCCTGTTAAAGGTTCTGCCGTAATTCCTTGTTCTAGTCCTTATCCTACACATGTTAGGTTCTACTTCATATATGCTACTTGCTATACTGTCTGCTTTAGATATGATAGGCTATGGTTCATATATGCAGAAGCTATTTACCTTCTCTCTGTCAGAACACATGACTTGTTTTATCTCTTCTATATTAGTCATGTTTTATCTAGTATTTCTGTTAATAAAATCATTTGGTAAATTGCTCATATTTCCAACATATGTGCTTATTTCTTTCATCATTTGCAACAACAGCACTCATTCATTACTACTCCCTCTGTTCCGAATTACTTGTCTTAGAGTTGTCTTTATCTAGCACTAAAATGAGTCTAGATACATCCATATCTAGACAAATCCAAGACAAGTAATTCGGAACAGAGGGAGTAGTACAGTACCATTCATGATTCGTTGGACGCAGCGGCTTCAACACTTCCTTTTCGCATGCAATTAAACTTCGTTGACGATGCACTGAGGTAAAATACCCACAAACTCCCAATTGATTCAAGGGTGAATTCCGTATATGCCACTTAAAACTTGCCCATACCCCCATCTGACATTGGCAATTTCCCTCTGTCAAATATGCCACCAAAAATTTGCACCGCGTACAGATATGCCACTATGGCCAGTTTGACCGTTAGTTGACCGTCAAGTGGAAGGTGAAAAGACAATTTTGCCCCTGACCTACACTGTAGCAACCGAGCGACACTGCAACATCTGATGCACTGTAGCGCCCACTTTTTAAAAAGGGATTTTTGTATTCGTGCCCCTAGTTGGGTCACGCTCGACTGATTTGCCCCTATTTTTTCAACAATTGCGGTTTTGCCCAGATCACTTCACTCGCCTTGTGTTTTTGCCCTTCCGGGGCGGTTCCGACCAGTGAGCAGTCGGCGACTGCTCACTGGTCGGAACCGCCCCGGAAGGGCAAAAACACAAGGCAGACTGCTCACTGGTCGGAACCGCCCCGGAAGGGCAAAAACACAAGGCAGACTGCTCACTGGTCGGAACCGCCCCGGAAGGGCAAAAACACAAGGCGAGTGAAGTGATCTGGGCAAAACCGCAATTGTTGAAAAAATAGGGGCAAATCAGTCGAGCGTGACCCAACTAGGGGCATAAATACAATTGTTCCTTTTAAAAAATGAGAATATCTGTACCGCCCACTTTTTTTCAAATTTTGTTCACTTAAAAAAAGATGTTCAATATGGGACGGAGCCTGCTGTAGCAACAATTACTGTAGCACGCGATTTTTTTAAAAACTGTGCCACCCACTTTTTCCAAATTTTGTTCACTTTAAAAAAATATTGTTGGCAACACTGCCTCCGTCGCAGTAATTGTTCACTTTCAAAAAATATTATTAAAAATTGTTCGCAATATAGAAGGACACATTTAAAAAAATCATGCGCTACAGTACGTCGCCCGCCGCACTAGTTGCTCCAGTACTGGACGCGAAAGTATTCTACGCAGTGCATTGAACGCTACAGTACTGGATCGATAAAGTTGGTGCTGCAGTGCACAAGAAAGCCCAGGGGCAAAATCGTCTTTTCACCTTTCACTTGACAGTCAACTAACGGTCAAACTGGCCATAGTGGCATATCTGTACGCGGTGCAAATTTTCGGTGGCATATTTGATAGAGGGAAATTTCCAATGGCATATGCGGATACAGACAAGTTTTGAGTGGCATATACGGAATTCACCCTTAATTCAACTTCGCACAAATTTGCAGTACAGGAATCACAAATGACCCCATGGACAAATTTGCAGTGGTACTACTATGGTGCTACTACTTGGAGGTTGGATGACAGTCGACAGATGACCACAAGGCAGTAATCAAGGCACCGGCGGCCTTGATTACTCTCCTCAGCACGGCGGATGACGCGACAAAAACCAGCTTCGGTTACCCTAATCAGCACGGTCGATGACTACACGGATCGGTCAGTCGGAGGCTGGCTGTTGAGCTGGTGCAAGAGCTGATGCGATTTATTTCATGTGGTTGGGACGTGAATCGTCCTGCTCAAGCGTTAATTAACCAACACAAGTATAGTACGCAAGATAAAAGCTTTATTAAACGATCCGTTCGTAAAAAAAGGGGTTCATTAAACGGCAATGCCTTAACAGATGCTTAAGAATCACGTAAAGGCTCGACCCCTTCCGTTCTAGAGTGTTCGCGAACACGAGCCAAATCAAATCCCTAACACTAACAACGCCTTAACGAATGGCACGTACAGGAAGTTGAGGAACACAGCAAAGCGTCAAAGCCATTTCGGCGTGCCAAACCCTAGTTAACCTCGCATCCGGTACGTTAGGTGGAGGAAGAATTGGGGCAAGCGGACGCAGCGCGTGTGTTCAAGCAAGAAGAATGGCCACCGATCAGCTGCCCACGTACGGCGGCTCATCCTCGACGCGCGCCGCTGCTAGCTGTGCTGTGCTGTGCATGCATGGTCGACACGACGACTGCGCCGTCCACGCGGCCGGTGGGTGACCACCGTTGTCCTCTTGCTCCGAACGGCAAAGCGGTCGCTCTTGGCCGTCATTCGTAATGGCGGCAGCATGCAGGTCTGTGAGTCTGTCGAAACGTGCCAGGGAGCGCGGTCCATCGGCCGCTTCGGAAACCGGGGCGTCCGGGGGTCACGGGCCGCGGCGGCCGGCATGAAGACGAGCACAGCTCGCAGATTGATCGGCGTCCACAATTGATTGATCAATTCAGCGGAGGGTTTGTCCAAGATGTTGCTCCACCAAAATCTCTCATTCCCTGCCCTAACCCTAACCGGCTAGGGCAAAAAAAAAATCCTCCAAACTTCACCAGCGAGCATGTGGATTAGCTCCGCACTGCTTGTCGCATTGGTGGTCGGTGGCGCGGAGAAGAATGCCGGTGGCTCCGCTTCGTATTAGTTTAGGTTAGGTTTTTTGTCCTTAGTGTGATGATCGGGCAGACGGTGGCACTTCTTCTTTAGGTTTGTTTTTGGAATTCAATCCACCTCGAGTTCATCCTTTTGGACATAGTCGACGTAGGTCTAGAGTATATTCCTGCCTTTTTTTGAGCGATGAGGTTAAAATTTATCATCATGTGACGAGATTTCGTGTCAGATATTTCAGATCTATGCAAGTCAACCACGACAATTGTGGCTCCAGAACCCTAGTCCATAGGGACACGTGCACAAAAACTTTCCGACAGTCATTGATAAGGTCAAACTGTCTCCGGTAGGGGAGCGGCGACAGCGGCGCGTCAATGGCTCGTTCTGGCGGTAATATTGGTCGTTTGGTTGTGTCAAAATCTTGATATAATCTTTAGGGACAATTGCATTTTTGCCCCTAGTTGGAACCTACCCACGGTTTTTGCCCTTATTTTTCGACTCTGCTTAGTTTTGCCCTTAGATTTTCCTCCTAGGTCGCCCGAATGCCCTTTGACTGTTTGACCAATACTTTGAAAATTAATAACAAATTGATATGAACTCATAAAAATGCAAATAAGATATCAAAATGTTCAGATAAACATTACCTTTATGTGTAGATTTGCATTCAGGACAAATGTACCGTTTAAACAACCTAAGGTTATTAATATTATTAAAATTATTAAAAATAAAATGGTATAAAGATTTTTTTTCAGGAATAAAGATTACATGCAAATGTAGGTGACATTTTCCGAACATCCTGATATGTTATTTGCATTTTTCTGAGTTCATATCAACCTGTTATGAATGTTCAAACGACTTTGACCATTATTTTGAAATTTCATTACAAGTTGATATGAACTCAGAAAAATGCAAATAAGATATCAAGATGTTTAGAAAACGTCACCTACATTTGCATGTAATTTTATTCCTGAAAAAAGTATTGTTTATACCTTTTTATTTTTAATAATTTTAACAGCATTAATAACCTTAGGTTGTTTAAACGGTACTTTTATCCTAAATGCAAATGACATACACATAAATGTAATGTTTATCTGAACATTTTGATATCATGTTTGTATTTTTCTGAGTTCATATCAATTTGTTATGAATTTTTAAAGTATTGGTCAAATGGTCAAGGGGCATTCAGGCTACGTGAAAGGAAAATCTAAAGGCAAAACTGAGCAGAGTCAAAAAATAAGAGCAAAACTCGTGGGTAGGTTCCAACTAGGGGCAAAAATGCATTTGTCCCTAATCTTTATTATGCTTGTGATGCTCTGTACTCCTGATGAACTTCTATAATATATTCGACCATTTTTGAGAAAAAAAATTCTCAATTGATTTCACGGAAGCTTTGTTCTACGAAGAAAAATCGATTGAGGTTTTGCTTGCCAATGGATTGAAAATGTAAATTTGAAGATGTAAAACAGGAGATATAAAATTTACATCTCTAAAAAGTGTTTTTTACATCTCTAGGAAAGAGCCAACTCCAACCGAAGATGTAAAATGGTGATGTAAAAGTGCAATTTCAACAGATGATGCAAATGAAGATGTAAACTAGTTATGCCGCCGGTGACCACCAAGCACGTCGGAGTGCCTCTGGTTTGCTCTACGGGTGACGGTTTGCAACGACGTTTGGCTCTACGGATAGCTGGGATGAGGCGCGTCCTTTGGGGCAAACGAGAGGAGTTGGGGTGGCCAAAACTCGACAGGAGCGAGCTCGACGCGGCGGCCGGAGCACAACTTGCTCGGGCATGAGGCTGCAGAGCACGGGGAGGCCGGATAAAGGGCGCTACGGGCTCCCGGAAACTCCAGGAGTTCAAGTGCGTGCTCGGACGCGGCAAACATGTTTTTTTGTTTTTGTTTTCGTGAGTACGTCAATGACATACCATATCTTTATAAAAAAAAGAAATATGTTAACAAGAGTCCTTCGATCCATGCGTACATCAATCGTTGGAGCACCCATTCTTATTTGTGGGAGCAGATTGTTAAACTCGGTCTACAAGACATCTCTGGGAAGGTGTTTAGAGCTTGGGCAATCATGTCACCTGGATGTCTGGTCGCGAACAAAGCACAGCACTTGCGCGCGGGGACGTCGCTGTCACGTGGAAGTCCGTAAGGAAGAGAAGAGCGAGGGCGGGTCGATACGCGAGAGCACGGGGACGGACACGGCCAGAGCGGCCCCAGAGCGGCGAACACGCGCCACAAACCACCAACGCAGTGCCAAGTTCACTAGGCGGCTCGTGAACCATGACCCGCCCGAGTGGTGCCGCGTCAGGCCGTCAGTTCACCCCACCACACTCCACGTACAATCTTCTCGCTTTCGCTTCTCGCCCGTGATCGATCATTCGAGCTCCTTAAATCCCCCTCCCCTGCCTTCTCGCCTGCCCCCGCACCACCCCTGCCACGCCCGCCGCTCCAGCTGCCCGGCCGTCCGTCCAGTCACCACCGCGCCGGCATTGTTTAGCAACTGGCCGTGGCGTACGTATCGATGTCTATGCCACGCGCCGGCCGGTTCCTGTTCTGCATTGCCGCCGTGGTGCTCGTCGTGGTGCCGCCGGCGGGCGTGGCCGGGCACACGCGGGGCGTGCGGCCGGGGCGGGCGGCGGGGCGGCCGTTCCCGGAGAACGCGACGCGGGCGGAGGAGCTGGAGCGGCTGTTCATGCGGTGGGTGCGCTACGTGGGCGGCCTCAAGCACAGCACCTTCCACCACGCGCCGCTCGCCCGCGCCTTCCCGTCCTACTCGCTCGTCGTCGACAAGGACCCCGCGGCCGGCGACTTCACGTCCGTCCAGGCCGCCGTCGACTCGCTCCCGACCATCAACCTCGTCCGCGTCGTCATCAAGGTCAACGCCGGAACCTACACGTACGTGCATTGCCCCTGCCCCCCTGCCTTCTGCCGTTGCCAAGCCCTGTTCCTTTGCTGCCTCCATTGGAGGCGAGCTCCGAAGATGCGTGCCTGCATCCAGCCGTCCATGATCAAAGGTTCACGGGTGGGAGGAAGGAGGCGCTTTCTGGAATCGTGGGCGTCAGGAAAAAGGCCCCACGAAGATCACACTATCACATTTTAGTGCTTCAAACTAATTTACCATTGAATACTTCGAACTACTGTGGCATTTTGGCTAAGATTTTCGCCGTGTCTTAGAATTCTGGCTTCCCACAACTTGGTTGCAGGGAGAAGGTGACGATATCGTCGATGCGCGCGTTCATCACCCTGGAGGGCGCCGGCGCGGACAAGACGATCGTGCAGTGGGGGGACACGGCGGACACGCCCGCCGGGCCGAGGGGGCGCCCGCTCGGCACGTACGGGTCCGCGTCGTTCGCCGTGAACGCGCAGTACTTCATCGCCAGGAACATCACCTTCAAGGTACGTACGTAACTCACCATCACCGCCGCCGTCCCTGCTGCCAGTGCTTTGCCCGGTACGCCATACAGAGCGCGAGGTGGGTGTCCTAATTACATGCGCGCGCGCGTGTTGCGTTGGCAGAACACGGCGCCGGTGCCGAACGCGGGGGCGACGGGGAAGCAGGCGGTGGCGCTGCGGGTGTCGGCGGACAACGCGGCGTTCGTGGGGTGCCGGTTCCTGGGCGCGCAGGACACGCTCTACGACCAGTCGGGGCGCCACTACTACAAGGACTGCTACATCGAGGGGTCCATCGACTTCATCTTCGGCAACGCGCTCTCCCTCTACGAGGTACGTGCTCGCCCTCCTCTTCTTCCTCGATGCCTAATGCTCCATTGCCAGACCTTCCATGCAATACTGCGCACGCAGAGAGAGAAAAACAGAGCATGTACGACACAAAAAGAGAGCCGGCAAACATCTGTGGCACGCAATGCCAGGATTTTGTTCCGTGGCCGGTTGCAGTCGCAATCTTGGCGTCTTCGACCGACTCGTCACAGCGGCTGAATCATGCATGCACACGGCCTCTTGCTGCTGTCCGTTTGTGCCCCCGGCGCCGCGACCGTCGCCCGGGCGGCCCTACACCCACATGCTCGATACACGTGAAATATTTCGGTCTCGTCTCGTGCCCACACTGTGGATCCCCATGTTTTCTGTTTTGTGTTTTCTACAGTGTTCACGAGCACGGTGGCACTAGAATCTACACTCTACAGAATGGACGTGTGACGAGGAATGTGTATATGACTGTGTGAGTGTTGTGCTAGCAGGGCTGCCACGTGCACGCGATCGCGCGGGACTACGGGGCGCTGACGGCGCAGAACCGGCAGAGCATGCTGGAGGACACGGGGTTCTCGTTCGTCGGCTGCAGGGTGACGGGGTCGGGGGCGCTCTACCTGGGCCGGGCCTGGGGCACCTTCTCCCGCGTCGTCTTCGCCTACACCTACATGGACGACATCATCGTCCCGCGCGGCTGGTCCAACTGGGGCGACCCCAGCCGCGAGCTGTACGCTCCTATTCCCCTCCTCCATTCTCTCTTCCTTTTCCACCGTCTCCGTCCTCTCCCCTCCCCCGGTTTCTGACGGTGGATGGTCGATGAATGATGATGCAGGACGGTGTTCTACGGGCAGTACAAGTGCACGGGCCCCGGCGCCAGCTACTCCGGCAGGGTGTCCTGGTCGCGGGAGCTCACCGACGAGGAGGCCAAGCCCTTCATCTCCCTCAGCTTCATCGACGGCACCGAGTGGATCAGGATCTGACCGGGGCCGCGTTCGATGTAGTAACACGCACACACTTAGTCATGTAAAGAAGAGGGAGTGGAAAGACAAAGTGAATGAATTTATACAGATTCTTTGGCAGTCTTCTTTTGGGCGGCGAGTGTGTTTTTTCAACCCGGACAGGGGCCGTGCAGCACGGTACTCGATCGGGCCCTCGCTGGAAACGCAGGGAAGGCATGATAGTCCGTATTTTCGGAGCAAGTGCTCGAATATTAGGCTAACTAGTGAAATGCCCGTGCGTTGCAACGGACAAAAGCCGAATGTCCATGTGTTGCCACATAATAATAAAAAACATAGAAACATTGATCAAATTATTCTTTTAATTCGGAAATATGTGTTAAGCAAGGTGGGCATCTGATTTTCAACATACATCGACAAATAAAGACTCTCTTCCATTTGTTTTCTTCTCGGTAGTCATTGTGTCTCCTTAACTAACCAAATCGTTCGCTAACTGGATATATGTCGTCAACGATTAAGTAGTATTAATATTACTCAACTTCACGCATCCATGGGTGCCACTATTATAAGGTACACAAAGCTTGACAATTCCTCAGACTTATAATGCGCTTCTTAATTTCAGCAATAATAGCACAAGAAGATATATCCAATTTTGTGAGATTGTTCTTCATCGATAGCATGGATGTTTCATTCTCCATAGCAATAATCAGCCTGACAATGACACTGCAAACGGTTCAAGTCCGTGTCAAATATTAAACCGAAGCTATTAACTGCGGCAATTTTTCAACCAACAAACACATCACCCTTGGTAAGTATATAGTGCACCATGGCTTGTACCGCACCTGAATTCGGCTTGTACATACAAATATTTTTTTTAAAAACTGAGAAAAAGTCTACAAATGGGCACAACATGAACCGATAATTTTCACAAAAATCAAGTACCTTTTGAATCTCAACTAATGTCAATTACCTTTTGAATCTCAACAGATGTGCACTAAGTGGATATCTCTATCCATGTAGAACCATCTATGTGATCAATCTTACCAAAACTACAAAAAGTATGCAAAAGACAACACGTTATATCAGTGAACACCAGAAGATTGCATTCTTAAGTAAATGAATTTTAAGAAATTCATAAGCTCCAAAACATGGCAGATTAGGATTAGACCAGAAATGCTTTGACATGTAGGACATCCCCTAATTCCCAAGGAGAGGTGACACAAAAATCTAAACTATGCGAAAAGTACATGGAAGGAAGCTTTTAGATAAACACTCTTATATTTTTTTACGAAGGGAGTAGTAAACAGGCACCCGAACGTTTCTGAGATGTGTGCAGACTATAGAATATACAGTGTGCACACATAAAAGCTAATAATTTGATGTTGCAGACTACAGAATATACAATGTGCACACATAAAAGCTAATAATTTGATGTGTATTGGAGTAGACATGTAATTTAAATTCTAATAATTGGTCTGAGCTCCTCTACACAATCTGAAGAGAGGTGACTCTGCAGATATACACTGGCGCATATAATCCGTTGGCAAGAACAGTAAAACGCATTCTTGCTCCCGATGCAATAAAATATAGCCACCAATTGCTCATGGATGCACATTGTGCTTTGCCACGGGCCAACAAATGTGGACCATGTATGGGCCTACAGATGTGTGCTTGTGGTGCGAGATGGGTGAGACCACATATGAACCACACCTTTGTGTGTGTGTGTGTGTGTGTCGCATCATCCTGTTTCACACCATGAACTTATTCTAACTCCAAGGTATCTTGTGCTCCTCGTCTCAGATACCCGATTCACCTAAGTGACTTTATGCTCCGCACGGTCAGTTTCCAACAAATATAACAAATTATCAAGTCGTCGATTTATGTTGTATGTTTAACTTTCATAAAATAATCATGCATAGCAATGCCTTCACTAAAGGTGGATTTCTGATAATTTAAGAATCTCAAAAATATAGAGATAGCATACTACTCCCTCTACAAACTAATAGAAGACTTTTTAGATCACTACTTTAGTAATCTAAAAAGTCTTATATTAGTTTACAAAGGGAGTAGAATATAAGAGTAATGCATTATCTATTTTTTGCAAATGCATGTACTTCTATACTTCGGTTGGCATCACAAATAACTCTTTGTGTCGGGTTATATTCTGGATATCACAAATAACTCGGTTGAATCCATGATGGTCTCGATAAGTTGGATGGTCGACAATTGCCTGAACCATTTCGGCTTTCTAAATCTCTCGCGGTCCACACAGGAGGAGCCTTGCCCAATAAGTTGCATGAACCATTTCGGCCTTCTAAATCTTTCGATAAGTTGGATGGTCGACAATTGCCTGAACCATTTCGGTCTTCTAAATCTCTCGCGGTCCACACAGGAGGAGCCTTGCCCAATGCCTGAAGAAAACATGAAAAAGTGAACAACACAAGTGCATAAATTTTCTGTAATTATAGACCTAGAAATTGAAGTCCACTACTCTTTCAACCCAAGGGAAATTTCCAATAATTTAATTTCATAATATAGGTCCAAACAAAGCTTTTTACCATCCTCAATATGTGTTTAACTCCTTGTTGAGAAAATATATACGGTTGGCATACCTTATATTATGAAAAACAATTATAGTTCAATATATTCTTTTCACCATGCTAAATCCCTTCCTATTCTCAATTTTTCACCGTCACATAGTCAATAAACACACATCTTACCAAGTGGTCCGATCCGCTTGGTAAGCTACCAACAAAAAAAATAAAAAATAAACACACATCTTGCGAACAGTTAATCATCAGGTAGAAACAAAAATAGAATTCCCCAAACATTCATAATCATGTCAACCCTCGAAAAAAAATATTGTTACTATCTTGCTATTACTAAGCTTGCGGTTGCACTTGAGAAAACCATGGCGGTAAGGGCTGAGGAAACAACACATGAACTGAACACATGAACCTCGCTGCAGTATAGAAGGATCCGGCAATATCAGACAGTGTCATCCTAACTCATGGTCACTAACACATATTAATCAACACCAAACCTCCCTCCAAGGTCCTCACGTACTGACCAAACTACTTGGAAGTAACCAATCAAGTATGTCTACTGAACCATTATCCACCACATGGGACAAACCATAACAAACTCCAAATTAAGTCCCTCCATGTAGCTATTTTTATCTCATATATTAGCCATATAATTACATCATCAATGCATCAATCAAACTGCCATACATATTTCGTTTTCTGAAATTTCAAGCGCACCAATTATTGTGGTAAGACAAGCAAATGATAAGAGTATCCATTTTTTTGCGGTGAAAATATGCCATTTACCTTTATTTGTACTTGTTCAACTCATATCTTGTTATGACCCAAGGAATATCGCTCACCATTAGCAGCTCTCCCATAAGGAAACATTAGTCTGCAAGAGGTAAGAGAAGATAGCAGTTAAAACGAAGAGAACAAAGTACAAACCAAAACAATTCGACACCAGAGGAGAATCTGAACAACCTAATCGCGCGTAGTGGCTTGCTTGTGAATGCAACACCTATCTACCTGCATGAGATAGGCTGCAGGAAATGCATTGATTGATTCAGGCTTAATAATTTACAACAAAGCAATATAATAGGTCCATGGTTGGATAGAAACAGGCATCTACCTGAGTAGAAAATATTGCTACTAAAGCGAGTTAGTACTTATAGCACTAAAATATGAGGAAAACTACAACACCAATGTCGGTTTTACTACAAACAGATCAGGGGAGATGCATATATAAAAAACATGTATACATTTCTTTCTTGATCAAAACAAATTATACACTTATGTATATGGAAAGAGAAACCAGATTTGTCAATATGATGTTGGACTGTCACTACTTGCAAAACTGGGCTTTCTTCTCTCTAGTAATTTCTTCCTTAAAAGATGATAAATTAACTCATGTCTGCCAAAATACAAACATGTGGATCAATAGATAATTTCTTCCTAAAAAGATGTTAAACTCAGAACCTTTACTGGATGGTTGGTACACGGGGAAGCACGACAGAACCGGGGAGTGCGCTGGGAGCGGACGATCGATCTGGCTCTTCATTGAGTCGTTCTACAGTCCTCTCATCCAAATAAGTACATGTTCTTGCAGGACAAGAGATTTAATTGATAGCTAACAAGTATCCGATGCTTGCAATTAGCCTGATTTACGGGTCTGATTTTATTAAAACTGGTGGGTAGGTCCAGCTTCTCATATTGATGGCCATCAAGATGCGCTTTGTGCTGGCATATGGTCTCCTCCAGCCTCTCCAACCTCTGTATCACGACGCATCATTGTTCAATTCACAGTAAAAAAATTTGTTTAGGTTAGAACATATGCAACAGTGCAAAACATTTGTTGGTGTGTGGCCATGCATGGCTAGAGTTACCGTACATACCTTTCATAATGTTCCTCTGTAGCTGAATGTTTGCCATGCTTCTTATATCCACCACCATGCCCATGTCCTCGTTCGGCCCAAGCAGGTCATTTTGCTAGGTTCAGAAGGAGTGAAAACAAGAGATGGCTTCAGTATTAGTCAAATAGGTTCAGAATTCACAAACTGCTTTCAGAAAAATATACAGACCGACCATTGAAACTTGGCACACAGAAACTACAAAGAGAAGCTTCCTTGGCAAGTGCCCCGGAGCCCCTCATCTCTTCCCTGATGTGGAGGCTCGCCCGCCATCTTCCGTGAAAACTGGAGGTCCGTCCACATCCGACACTCCTTGGCATGGCATCCTTCTGCTGGTGCGTGGCTTGAACCCACAAATTGTTACTACTTACCAAGTTACCCCCAATGCTAAACCTAACATTAGTGTATATTACTTCTAATCATTTTTATCACACCCTCATGCATCATTAAAACCAAAAGAACATCAGCTAAAAAATAGAATCAGTGAACATGTACTTGTGAAAGAGAAAAAAAGCAAGATGAAACCAATATACAGTTTTTGAAGCCTTCCCAAGCCAACCAAGGCCATGCTGACGTTGATTGTTCCGTCTGCATCGCCATGGAAGTCACATAGCCATCTTGCATTGCTACCCAGCCCAATGCCTGGAACGCACACAGGCCATCGTCGTGATCCTCCCAGCAGCTGGCACATGATCTCCACACCAACCATAACCTCCTCATCTCCACTCCACCACATCTTGCGCCTGGTCTCTCGCCAACCAAGTTAACTTCCTGACAGTCTCATCCCCTTTCAAGCGAGGGCCAGCACGCCCTTGCAAGCATCCGCACTGGAGTGTCCGACCATCCTGCGTTTCATTGGATCGAGCCCCTGGCAACCACCAGTATCGTGACTTCAGGGAGAGATAGGAGATGATGGTGCGGCGCCGGATCGGGAAGAGATGGGAAACGGGGCGGCGGTGCCGGGAGAGCTCCATGAACGGTATATGAGCCCACCCTCGCCGCAGCCACCGTGGACTGCCCTCGGATACGCCAACCCTGGCGCCGAGGGTGGCCCCTCCCCGTCGCTGATGTTGCCGTCCGCCCCTAGCCCGGATTCCCGTCCTCGCACTCCTGAACATCGTCTCGATAACCGCACTGCTCCAGCATGGTCTCGAGCATCCTCCGCCGTAGCTGCAGCTCCAGGGCCTTTGAGGCCGCCCTTCACCTATTCGTCGATGACATGGAGGCCGCAGGCTCCATCGAGAACCCTAGGCGCACGCGATGGGTGGCGGCCGGCCGGCTTCGCTTCGCGGCTGGGAAGGAAGAGGGACATAGGTTCGTAGGTTTCAGTCACGCTGGTTTTTCTTGCTTGTTTCTTTTGTGTGTGTAGAATCGTGGGGAATCCTCGGGGATTGTGCGATCGAGGTTTGGGAGTAGGAAGCGAAGATACCACCTACCAACTCAGAAAAGGTAAGAATCAACGTGTTAGGAAAGTTAGGATTTGAATTGATTTCCATGAAAATGGGTTTTATTGTTTGTAACGTGATATCAATACCTGCCCGTTTGTGACATGCATGGTTAGGAAAGTTTGCAAATGTTAAGAAAGTTTTTAATGGGAGAGTGAAAAAAATCACCGTGAGGATATAATAATGGAAGGTGAGACAAAAATAAACCAGACGAAAAAAACGATGAAAAACAATCTATGAAGGTTAACCTACGAAAAAACCCGGACGAAAGTGGTGGGACGAAAATTGACCGGCAGAGACTACCAACTGCTCCATTAGGAGTAGAGATCCGTTGCTCATGAACACAGATTGGAAGATAAGTGCCCCTGACAATCTAATTGACCAATGTTGTTAACGTGTTGGTGTCACTGTAGACTGTGGTACCAGACGAAGTGGTTACAAGCACAAAGTAATCGTGGATGACTTGGTTAGAGCAATTTTTTTTAACACGGTACATACGCATACGCTCATATATTCATCTTTATAAACGCACGCACGCGCACCCCTATGAGCACTTTCGAGAGATTTAGCTGACACATTACCTTGAGATTGACAAAGTCGCCACAAATGCCTTCGTAGTCGACGTGAACGTAGGACTTGAACCCTGATAGGATAGGGATACCGTCCTTCTAACCATCCAAACACAGGTTGGTTCACGGTTAGAGCAACTCTAACCCACTCATCGAGTGTGCCCTCCTACATCCACATAGCAACTCTAGCGAAGTAGCGATCCCATAATGTATATAGATTACACTTTCTATATACTCCCTTTGTAAACTAATATAAGACTTTTGATATCATTACTTTAGTGATGTAACAAGTCTTGTAATAGCTTACAGAGACAGTATTTGTCACGTGTAAAACACATAGTCTTCATATGTATCGTGTTATTTCAACTCGGACAAGTTTCATGCGACATGGTACTCGATCTGTCGCACGCTAGAAACACATGGCAGACATAATAACCCATATTTTTGAGCGTTTAATTATTTGTTTAGACAATAACTAAACAATATGTTAGTCCATTGCTCAAGAACAAGACTAGGAGAGAAGCAAACATAATAACCTGTGTTTTTTTAGGGTTTAATTATTTGTTTAGACAATAACTAAACAATACTTATTTTTGCAGAAACAAAACAAAACAATACTTGTAGAATATTATGTTAGTCCATTGCTCAATAACAAGATCAAGAGAGAAGCAACCTAACAAAACTAATCGACCAAGGTGGTTATGTGTCAGTGTCACCATAGTACAAGGCAAAACTCGCAAAAAAAAATTCCCTCCTACATCCACATCTGCATCTTCTCACAAAAAAATTCTGCCATATCATACGCCTCATCAAATTTGATATATGCCCCTCCCCTTTGTCGACGTAGACGTCTCTAGTCGATCAGATCTCATGAAATTTTCCCAATGATCCCCCGGCGACACTAGCCCCCACCAAGGCTCCCCACCTCCCACGGTCAACATTGGCTTGTCCTGTCGCCCAATAAGATATATTATTTGTTTATTTCAATAAAAATTACACTTTGTTATGTTTTTCGTGTGTATTAAATGAAAAGTTAATGCCGTGAAAATGTTTCTGTTGAATCATTAATCATGTTTATACGAAACATGAAAACTACTTGTTATACTAATATTCATTGGAAATGTTCATGCATTTTTAAATCATTAACTTTAATTCACTTGCTTAAAGGTAAATGTTCAGGGCCTATTGTTTCACGTATTTCTTGTATAATAAATAAATTTAAAAATGGATCCAAAATATGGAAATAAATGTAAAATGAAATAAATAAGAAATAAAACAAAAATAACCATAAATATTTTTTTGAGAAATCATTGAAATAAATAAATAATATCGCACGTGACCTAATTGGGCCGGCCAGCGGCGAATAATACTTTGCCATGTTCAACGAAATCACTAATTGAGGAGCGCTCCTCGCAACATTAGTTGGGGAGCGCTTCGCGCACGCCAAGTGTCACGCGCGGAGCGGTCGGGAGACTTTTCCGAGGCACTCCGCGCGCGACACTTGTCGCTCGTACGGCGTCTCCCGTGTTTTCCGGTTTCTGGTTTCCCTTTCTGGGTTTTCTTTTTTTCACTTTAGTCCTTGTACTTTTAATGTTTTGTAAAACCTTTTGATCTGTTTTGAGATCTGTTTTCTCTCTGGTGTGGGCGAACCGTCGTCGAGCACTGTTCTTTCTTTGCCGTCGTCTTCGTCCGTCGCGGCCGCCGCTCTTGTCGCGTGGTTACGGCGGCCCCTGTCTCGGCCGCCGCGCTTGTTGCCTGGTTTTACGGCGGTCCTTCTTTAGCGTCGACCGCGCTTCCCCGTTCGCGTTATCGCCGTTCCCTACCGGTTGCCTTCGTGGGTTTCCCTGTTTCCCTTTATTGTTTCTCTTTTTGTTCCCATTATATTTCCGGGATATGGAGATTTATGGGGTAGTTACGGGTGGGGACTACCAACACTATCAGATATCAAGTTTCAACTGGGTTTTGTGTGATTAGTTCTTGATAATCATTGTGTTCCTTGCAGTTACGGCTTGTCCTTTTTGCCGTATGCCTGGTGGCCCGTGTTCTTCTGTTGATTCTTCTGTAGATGGGTTCAGTGTGGTCCTTGATCGGCGTTGTTGGAGGCGTGTTGTAAGAATACCATTTTATAATTGTTCAATTTTTGGCACACACATTTATTTCTTTTGGTGCTGCTCATGCTGTCTAGGTTTTGATTATGATCCTTGTTTTGATTTGTTCTGCAGTATGTTCCGTGCAGTGTTAGAGCTCATCTTGCTCGTTACATCGAGGAGTGCAGAGCTTTAGCCATAAGGAGGGGTGACGAAGATACTGATCTTGCTTTTCAGTGCAATGAGGGTTATTTGTATGGTGTTTTGTTTAGTCATGGTCGGTTGAGGAGTAAATTCCATGGTCCTTCCTAGGAACGATCGGTCAGTGATTATGGTGTTTGTCCTCATGATATAATGACCATTAGGCTTGAACACTATGGAACATGGATTGATATTGATTTTTATCGTGTTGGTCGTGGAGATGCGTTGTCTCCTTTACCTTTTGTTGGTAAGGTTTATTTTTAAGGAAATTTTTAGCTTGTTTTATTGCACACGATGATTTTTCTGTTCCCTTGAGCCTGTGTAATTATATTTTGTAGCTCTTGATGGTTTGAGCGACTCCGAGATGGAACTTGTTGGGAGTTGTTATTACACCCGCGGTGTTTTTCTTAATTATCAGCAGATGTATTTCATGAGGTGTCAACTCTTTGATGATGTCTACATACCGTGTTGTCCTTTTGTTCACAGGATTGATTCCATGAATGTTAATGGTTATCATATGGTCAAATTTTGTTCCATAGTTTTTTCGTTGTTTCTGTTTATTTATTTATTTTTATTATCTCTTCTATTTATAGTTTTAAATTTGTGTTCTATTTTCTGATAGCTTGATGTTTTTGTCAGGTTATTCCTGGTATTGTTGTGAGGAGTTTGAAGGAGTTTGTGACTTTTCCTAGGACTGGCGTTTTAACCCTTGAAGTTACTTTGGAATCTGGTGATGATGATGTATATGTGAGCACTCCTTGCTCATACTTCATTGGCTTGGGTAGTAGAATGGTGTTCAAACAGGAAGGTTTCAGTGATTTTCTCCAGGCATCGTCTATTGAAGTAAACAGCTTGGTGCTGATAACTTTCAAAGTGCATGATGAGAGGCTTGTTGTTATCTTCAATCTTTTGCCGCAGTGATGTTAGTTATAGCCTTTGAACATAAATGGATTTTGTTTAAAAATTTATGCTACGGGTTAATGTTGTCTTGATATATGAAACGATATGAACCTAAGAACCTAAGTGTTCATTGCTGTTGTATGTTTGTAGAAGAGGTATGGTTGTGCATCTCTTTTAAAGATGTTCTTTTGGACGGATGTTATTTAATTGGGGTTATAGTTTTGAATACAGTAGAGGCACGTGTGTTGTTTACTCTAAGGCACGGTTGTGTATCTCTTTTATGTGAGGCACGTGGATTAAGTAAATGCAGGCACAGAATTGAAGTCAGTGCAGGCATGGTCGTGAGGAGGCACGGGTATACTGAGAGCTACGTGTGTGCAGCGCCAAAGTTGTACGGGCGAGATACTATGGGTTTCATGCGAGAGGCACATGTGTGTGTAGGACGTAGAGTTACTGTTGGTTTTATGTGAGGCACGTGGATTGAACAAAACGGCGGCATGGAATTATAGTCAGTACAAGCATGGTTGTGGAGGTACAGGTATAGTGAGAGACGCATCTGTGCAGCACCAAAGTTGCATTGGCGATCACGCGTGCGGAGCACATAGAGTTACTTTGGGTTTCAAGTGAGGCACGTTGATCAACCAAACAGAGGCACTGCAGTCAGTACAAGCACGGTTGTCTGGAGGCACGGTTTTGAACCCACTTGCTGGTGTCAAGATTCTATAGGCACGGATGCACGGCAGTAGAGGCATCGGTCCGAATATCCGGTTAGAGGGGCTCGGTTAATGATGCACAGATGTGTAGTCTCTAGGGTCACGGGTGCGTGGCACCACAGGCATGGATTGAGTAGACACTTAGTGAGTCACGCTTGTAAATAGGTCAGTTGCACACAGTAGTGTAGTTTTGTGGCATCATGCAGAACTGGTGTACGGAGAGGAACTTGTGTACAATAGCTAGGATATTCTGAATGGACGGAGTGGTGTTTGATGTGAAATGGAGGCAAGGATTTTTTTTCAATGTGGTTAAGGTAACAAAGTTCTCGTCGCTTGTGACGGTGTACCAAATGATCTTCTGCAATATTTATGAATTGCTCACGCCAATGTTTAATAAGCATTGTACTGAGAGTTTACCATGATATCATCACATATTGTTGTAAATGCACGATGCATCTTGTAAAGGTTGAGTATGAAAATTATAATACAATATCGTGCAAGATATATCTCTCGTTCTATAATCATGGATACAATATATGCTTTCTCAGTACTGGGACATAAGTTACTAATTGCATTTAGACATAACTTACTAATTGCATTTAGACATGCAAAACGTAGTATCCATTTGTACATGAGCACACCACTGTGTTCAAAGTTCAAACGTAAAATAGTAATACAATACACACAACGTCTTTGAACAACAACAAACATATTTACAACATAGGTTCATACAATCCAAATTAGTACATGAGCACACCACTGAGTTCAAAGTTCAAATGTAAAATAGTAATACAATACACACAACATCTTTGAGCAACCACAAACATATTTACAACATAGGTTCATACAATCCAAATTAGTACATGAGCACACCACTGTGTTCAAAGTTCAAACGTAAACTAGTAATACAATACACACAGCATCTTTGAGCAACAACAAACATATTTACAACATAGGTTCATGCAATCCAAATTATGATAATAGTAGTTCCTACTAGTTTAATGTAGACATCCATTTTCTCGCAATTTAGCAACCACTGTTTCCCTTCCAGCGCTTCCAGCAGCTGGAAGATCCCTCGTCATTGCTCTTACGTGGGCGGAGTCTTTCCTTCATTGGTTGTTGGTGGAGATGACGTAGCCCGTTCTTGATGATTAGGATTCTACAGTACAACTCGTAGCTAACATACCCGTCCTTTACCGCGTACTCAAGGTGTATCGGGGAAAGTGGCTTCCACTCCCAAAACTGGTGCTTCTCCTTTGGGAATGATTTCTTCATGTTCTTGTATGAGGGGTCGATGATGGCCGCTGCAAGGTCAGCCATGGAGTCCCTTTCTCCACCACCCTTGATGCAGAATAGCCTCTGGATGTTGACGTGGTGCTCGTATGGAATTCTGATGCATGCACGGGCAACCATGGTCTTGTCGTTCCTGGTGTCGACGCTAGTGAAAGTTACCGCTTTCCGTTGCAGGAAGTCAACTAACGCCTAGGAGCGCTCGGACCTGCAGTAGTGGTATACAAGGACATGCTCGCGCATGGAAAGTTGGACGACGGTGATCCCTTGTCGTATGTAACTGCTCTTACGTGTGTACTTGAGGTCGAGGCCGATGAACTTGTTCTTCTCCTCCTTTAGCCATTCTTCGTACTTGTTGATGATCCGCTCCATGGTCCTTGGGTCGTTGGTGTACACCACCTCGAGCACGGTTGTACCGTGGGTAGTGATGTGTTCGGTGAATGTTGTTAGTTTCTCGTCGTCCATGGCTTGAGGTGTGCGGTGGTGAACTGCGGCCGGCGAGAAACTTTCGAGGAAGAGGATGAAATGGAGTCGGAAAAGTGAAAGGGTTGTTTTGTCGTTCAAAAAAGGAAACCGCCAAAGAGCAGTTGCTAGTCATGCGGCGGTTCCAAGCGTAGAATTTTAGAAACATGGGTTTTTATCTGTTTTTTTAAGATTTTCACTTGTCTTTGTTCATTGAATTTTCTTTATTCGTTGCGTGCTGCCTGCGTGATGCATCTTTGGCTGTGATAGTGGTCGTGTAAACGTTAGAACATTCAGCAGATGCATGGTCGTGCCTTTGTTGTGAAACGTTTTTTTAGTTAATAATCTTCCTTGGTTAGGGAGGCACTTTTTTATGTTATTCGGTGTACAAGTGTGTTTAGGAAAAGTTGAACTAAATAAAGTTTGGACTTGAAAACGTAGTCCTGTTTGGTTTTTAATTGAGATATGTTTCACTAGATGGTTTGAATAAGTTTGATAACATCGTATTGCTAGAGGTTTTGAATCACAAACTGATTCTTGTATCGTTTCATTTTTGAAAATGAATTTTTTTATTTTTTTTATTTTTTGAATTGTGAACTTTTCAAATGATAAGAACTACATTTTTTCGATTAAATCATTTCGATGGTTCAAACAGCATTTGTTTTAAAGGATCATTCTGATGGTTGAAACAACAAGTTGAGTGTCTGTAAGAGCTACATAAGTTGCAAAAGAATATTCCTATAGTTCAAGCAAGCACATGGTCCATAATAGTTAAATTACTCTACCATCCTATCTAGCAAACTTATAGTAATCAGTGTTTTGCTCCTGGAGGCATCATGATGAAACGAGCGTTGAACATTCTAGGAGATGCACTGTTTGCTTCCATTTTAGGTGCTGGTTCCGACGGAATCTACATGATGCGCTGAATGATGATGGACATAGAATGGTCATTTCGCTCTGTGAAAGTGATTAGAACAACGTTATTTTCAATGAAGGATGCAGCTGATATGAAGTCTCTGAAAGAAGACTTTTGTATTACCATCCCGCCGTCGTTTTTGGAGATGTAGTACGATGAAGGAGTGATGACATGTGTATGTTCATCAGGAGCTTCAAGGGTTACCCTGCCATTGGTTGGCATGTCCACCCATCTCTTCAGTGTTGAGACAACGCTCCTCAGAATTTTCTAGAAGAAAATCGAAATTAAATAGAAATTAAAACCGTTGATTTGTCACTTGGGCAATAAATAAAAGGATGTCTGAATATGGTGAGTGCACAAACATTAAGAAATTCCATATTCGAAGTAATATAGTTCCTGGCATGTTCAGGTTTGTGTGTAAACAGATAAAACAACATATTAAAAGAACAACGGAAGTTTTGTTGTTTTAGGTTTGAATAAATAGTTTTTTCTAATTTTACCTATAAGCAATATTACGTTGGTATTGTTTATATTACATATGAGCAAAATACTTTTGGTATTTTAACAAGGATAGTTGTAACCAACCATGACGTAGTCTTTGGTATTAGTGTGAGTCGGGACATGGACAAATGGACGGCAACGGATGAAAGTATCTCCGAAAAGGCGTTGTAGAAAGAATCGTGTCTGGTCGTAGGTGAGCTCAGTATCCTTAGAGTAGACACAGCAGTGAACATGGTTGAAATCGTCGGAAGAAAGATCATCGAGAGCTAGAAAAAGAAAAAGCTTTTAAAGTTAGATAAAGTTACATCCAACACGGGGTTAATATTATTCAGTTCGATTCATGGATATAAAATTACAGCGAAAGAAGATAAGTCTGTAATGTTTGTAATATTAAATACCTACCAACATGGGGTAATGGAAGCATCCTTTTGTTATCTCGATATGTTTGTATTTTGATATTGAGACCCTCGTCTGGTAGTTCAAATTCTATGCGGTCTCCAGCATGAAGTTCATAATCAGCCGCAAAGATGTTCCACTCACCACCGCAGAACTTTGTGTAGTTTGCCCTATGCTTAAACAAAGCATTGTAAGACCTTCCTTCATGTGTAAGAAGGGCTGGCTCTACCTGCTGTTTACGCAATTTTCTTGCTTCTTTCTTCTCTTCTTCAATGTATTCAGCGAGAAAAGCTCTGACATTACAAGGTACATACTGGAAAAAATAGTGCAAATAACAACCTGTAAGTATAAATTTGAACTTGCGTACTATTAATGTTAAAAGATTTCTTAAATTTGATATGAATTTTTGATAAGAATTACAGATAACAACATAATTGTATTATATATTAAAGGACTATATTAATCAGGGCATAGGCAAGCAAACTAATGGAAATTGAAAACACAAGGCAGGTGCGAAGAAGTGGCAGCAGGGGGACCTAGTGTAGGTGCAAGGGGGTATGAGTGACAGTGACGATTTTTACTGTGTTGTAAGCAACTAATTTGTTAGTGATGCTTACTAACCATGCGGCTCCAGCAATTTTCATCAAGAATAACCTCAAACTCCTGGATAACTTCAGGGTGTGGTTCGTAAGGGCCGCCTGGTTGGCGGCAGGCAGGGCAATTCATACCTAAATATTTCAGAAAAGCTATGTTAAGAAAACAAGAATATCATAACAATTTAAAAACAAGCTTCAACGTGGAAGGTAGACAACGGCTAGCTTCAAATATGGTAGCTATATTGAAGGCAGGTAACAACTACAAATTTACCATAAATCTTCTCATCTACTCCTTCGAGAAAAGCAGTATGACAGAGTTTATAACACTTGTTTAGATTTTCAAATGGTTTTTATATTCCATTAGAGAATGAAGTCGTTGTACCGGATATGATGCTTCAATAACTATCAAATGAAAAACCTAAACGTAAAACGTAAATACGGATCGGAGCATGCTGCTTACGCATATGCTTTTTACCTGTGACAGAAGATGAATGAGGGTTGACGAACGGAGATTTGGGTAGGGGAAGCTTAGGGAAAGCGCACACAGCTAGCAAAATCTACGAGAGAAGCACGGCTTGGAAGTTAATCAAGAGACCCAATAAAAACTCTTCAATAACTTGTTTGGAATGAGACTGTGTGCGGGGAAGAAGGACGAACCTTAAAAGTAGGCGGACGGATAAGGCAGATGGCTTGTGATGGGAAGCTTAGGGCAAGCACCCACGGCCAGCAATCTACGAGAGAAGTATGGCTTAGAAATTAATCGATTGTGTGCGGTTAGAAGCACGAACCCTGGAAGCAGGAGACGAAGAAGAAGCACGAACCCTAGAAGCAAGCGACGGGGAAGGCAAATGAGTTGTGTTGTGGCTGAGGGAGTCGGAGCTTATTAAAATATAAAGGAGATGGGAGAGAGCAAGAGTAGTAATGAGTGCTTTTTGTTTTATTTTTTATTCTGCGAAATGGAATGAATGCCGGTTGTAGATGGTGTGCGTGTATTCCGAGGTGTTATGGGGACACGAGATGTTTGACTCGTCCAGCTGCCTCCCATTATAGTTGTCTAGTTGTGCTGCGTCCGAGCAAAGTTTTTTACGTGCCTATGCTGCCTCACATACTTTTTGCGAGGCACCGTTATACATGCTAAAAAGCATACTCTTGCTTCTGTGTTTTAATTTTTTTAATCACATGTTTAATCAGATATGGTTGGGTGTGTCTTTAGGAGAGGAACGGTGATGATGTTATTAGATGCACGGTCGTTGTAGCAGGAGAGGCATGGTCGATACGTCGGGGGAGGCAAATTGAGGGGAGTCATGATGGTTCCTAATGAGAGGCACTTTTGTATCTGGAATGGAGTCACAGTTCATGACTCTGTTATTTCAATTTTTCAAGCAGTTGTTGACCCAGGGAGCCACTGTTTTTATGTACGTTGGGTTTAGGCGGGAATATCTATGATAGCCCACAGTTATTTGTATGTGAGAAGCATGGACAGACATAGAGATGCTGGTCCGTTGATATCACTGAGGTTTGTCTTTAAAGCAAAGTGGAGCCACGCGCGTGGATTTTGTGCTGGCCGAACTGTGCTTCTATTTTTCTTCAGTCCCCGTGTAGTATTTGTACGACAGGGTCATCTTGTTTGCTTCCTCTCATTGTTCTCTCGGTCAAAAGATGTGCTGGTGACCGATGGGGTGGCTATTTATTGTTAGTATTCATTGTGCCAGATACCGTGCTAGAGTAAATCTAGGTGCTCCTCGATTACAACATGGCAGTCGTGACTTTTGAAGTGCATGGTTTCACGAGCTGCTGAAGCACAATCGTCCATTCACCGTTTCCTTAGCAATTAAATGGGCGCATGGTAGCTCAGCCGTCTCTCTGCAAAGGTTAACTAGTGGTCTATTCCTGGAGGTTATCGCGTCTTATTCCCTCCAGAGAAGTGCAGGTAGCTCCCGTCATCCTCGACTCGTATGAGAAGCATAGTCAAACTCCATTGTTGTCTCAGCCTCGGTTCCATGGACGACTTCGGGAACACTACTGAGCGTCTCTCTATAGTTGCTGATGATAATACTAAGCTCGATGTGTTGTACACCAATGAGCCCCACAAGGTGGAGGAGATTCTTAATCTCTATGAGGAATGGCTACGTGAGGACATGTACAAGTTTGTTGGTCTTGATCTGGAGTACACACGAGAGGATTATTTTGATCGTAGTAGAAAAGTTGCCGTTATGCAACTGGCGATGCGCAAGCATGTTCTTGTTTATCACTTGTGCAAGGCCAGGATGGAGTGCGTTGCTCTGAAGGATTTCCTTCAAAACAAAGGTATAATTTTCGCTAGTGTCGACGTCAGGAACGATAGGGATGTTCTCGCAAACAGTTACCTCAAAATCCCAAGAGAGTGTCACATCGACCTTCAAGAGGAGCTCATGATCAAAGGAGGCAACCTAAGGGATTCAATGGCAGATTTGGCAGGAGCCATCATAAACAAATCTTACTTGAGTATGAAGTCGTCTTTTCCACAAGGTCTGCATGACTACTGAGAATGGAAGCCGCTTTCCCTTGAACACCTGAAATATGCGGCAATTGTAAGTAAAAATTTCGTCTTTATATTTTTGTTTTATTGCAACAACAGTACTTTTTCCCCTTACCGTATATCTTCATTCTCATCCGCTTTTTATTTTAGGATGGGTATGTCAGCTACGAGCTCTACCGCCGAGTTCTTTCTATGAAGGACATGATGCATCCTCGTTGTCTTCCCGACCCGGACACCGTTGATGCTTTTGAGCAGAACTCCAATTGAGTATAATCGTCCAGGTGGTGTGAGCAGAATGGATTCCTGGAAGAATTTCATTTCTTTTTTTGTATAATTATTGAGTACTTTTAGTTTAATCCTATGGAGTACCGTCTCATGTTATGTGAATATAATTTCTTATGTTTTTCATGTTACAAGTTCATTGTTGACGTTTGCGTGAGTTCATGTATATTTAGAGAACCTGTTGAAGTGGCGCATATGTATTGTTTGGGAGAAGCGCGTTTTGTGTTTGGCTTTTATTCAGTGCCGTTTGATTGTGTTTGTATTGTTGTCTTTTACACGTTTGCACAAGAGAGGCACGTCTGCTAACGTACGAGGCAACATTTTTTTTGCAATCATACGAGGCAACATTTTAGTTTCGTTTCTTTGTGTGCTTTAGGACCATGCCTTGAGAATCCATTCATCCATGTATGTTCAGGCTTCACTTCCGTGGCTTCTTTCCGTCTATGCATGTACATCCGTGAGACACGCCATGTTTTTAACGTGCTGGTTTCATACGGCAGTTCCTCTTGACACTACGCATCTGTGCCTTTGCCACCACTCTTTTTTGCGTACAGGTTGTTTGTACCCATGATTCAATAACTATGAGAAGCCGCAATTCTGTGTTTGTATACGCTGTAATTCAGTGTCTCCTGTACGTGCATTTGTGTGTCTCAGGCGTCATGCTGGTTGTGACTCTACGTGCCTCTGGTGCCAGTCCATGAGGGGACGCATACGTATTGTTTGGAGAAGCGTGTTTTTTTTTGGCTTATATTCACCGCTGTTTGTTTGTGTATGTATTGTTGTGTTTTACACATTCGCACAAGAGACGCACGTCTCGTAACATACGAGGCAACATTTTTCAGTTTCCTGTCTTTGTGTTCTTCGGGACCGTACCTCACGTGACACACGCGATGTCTCTATGTGGTGGTGTCACACGGCAGTTTCTCTTCAGACTACACAACCGTGCCTCTGCCATCACTCTTTTGTGCGTTCAGGTGGTTTGTACCCGTGCCTCGAGAACGCCAATTCGATAGCCGTACCTGTGCGACAAAAGTCGTAATTCCGTGCCTGTATACGTTGCAGTTCTGTGCGTCCTGTACCTGCATTCGCTTGTCTCAGGAGACACGCTGGTTGTGACTCTACGTGCCTGTGGTGCCAGATGCCTGTCCGTGAGGGGATGCGGTGGCTGTGACTCGTCGTGCCCGTGCTTCTACACGTCCTTGCCTCTAGTCACTTTAAAACTGTGGCTCTTTCACTTCTACAGTTGATTCGCTGCTTGTATTTGATGTATCCTCATGTGATACACTTCACGTGTCTATGTGTCTGCGGTGTCACATGGTTGTACCTCTTGAGAGTTTGCAACCGTGCCTCTCGAACAGAGTGTTCTTACCGATGCCTCTGCCACCTCTCTTTTTTGCATCCAGATGATTTGTATGCAGAGGATTTGTATCTGTGCCTCGATAATGCAATTCGAAAACCGTGCTTGTGTGTCGGAGAAGCTGCAATTCCATGTCTGTACGTAGAGGGTGTCTAGTCGTGGCTCAAGAATGTTAATTGCAAGGCTGTATTCGTGCCTTGCCAAGCCGAAGCATGTGCATGTAGAGGTTTCATTTCCATGCCTTTGTTGCCTGCATTCACGTGTTTACGGCGAGTTGCTGCCTGTATCTCTACGTGCCTGTGGTGATACCCGTGCCTGTGGAATAGACATGTATGTGCGTCATGCGCCTGCATACCCATGCCTGATAGACACGTATGTGCGTGTTGTGCCTGCATACCGGGGCCTCACCTGAAACCAGCCTTGACTATCGAGGGACATATGTTGTGAATCTAGCTAGATGAGGCACAGATGAGTTTTGGCCTTCGGATCTAAGGCGTACGGTTGGCTGTTTGTTTGCTTCATTGGATTCTTCCGTTGGTGGGTTTTTTTCAAAGGAGGAATTGATGACCGATGTGCCGGCTGTTCGATGTGACTATTCGGTGTGTCAGTTACCGTAAAATAAAGTTAGAGGCTCCTCGATTTCTCCACGGCATCAAATTTTTGTGCACAGCCGTGACTATACAAAGTGCATGGTTTTATGAGCTTCGAAAGCACAACCGTCTATTCGTTGTTCCTAGTTCACACGTTAATGCGCATTGTAACTCAAAGGTCCCTTGTCAAGGTTAAATACTGGTCGTGTTTGTGAGGTTTTCATGTTGTATTGTAGCCACAAAACATCAGTCAGTTCCCAGCCTCCTCGCCACTCCCCAACCTTGTCGCAGGGTCTTAGGAATCTCCATTGGCACCTTGCTGCTCGTTGCCATGGATGACTTTTTGAACACCACCGAGTACCATTCTATAGTTGCCGATGGTAACACGAAGCTCGACGTGTGGTACACCAACGAGCCTGGTAAGGTGGAGGAGATCATTCGCTTGTACGAGGACTTGTTGTGCGAGGGGAAGCACAAGTTTGTTAGTCTCAGCATGGAGTTCACGCGAAAGGATTTTTACGGGCGTAGAAAAGTCGCTATCATGCAACTGGCTATGCGGAATCATGTTTTGCTCTATCATTTCTGCAGGGCCAGGACGGAGTGCCCTGCCTTGAAGGATTTCCTTGAGAATAGAGGTATAACTTTCTCTAGTGTGGGCGTCAGGAATATTAGAGCTGCTCTTTTTCAAGATTTCATCAGAATTCCAGAAGGATACCATATCGACATCCAAGAGAAGTTTATGATCAAAGGCGGCAAAGAAAGGGACTCCATGGAGGACTTAGCAGGAGCCATCATTGACGAATCTTATTCAAAGTTGGAGTCATCTTTTCCAGAACTTCTTCGTCACTACTGGGATTGGAAGCCACTTAGATTTGATCACCTGAAATATGGAGCTACTGTAAGTGAAGATTTCATTTTCGTTAGTTTCTGCCTTTGTTGCTAGAACAGTACTTGTTTTTTTTTGTATATTCATGTTTTAATTTGATTTTCCTTTAGGAAGGGTATGTGAGCTATGAGCTATACCGCCAGTTTCTGTCGATGAGGGACATCCTGCATCGTCGCTGTCTTCCTGATCTCAGATGGTGAGGTCGTTTCTGAGGAGTAGTCCAGGTGGAAGTGCTTGCATGATGGATTGTGTGATGAATTGGTTATTTGGTAGTTATTGTATGGGGTAGTATTACATAGACTGATGAATTTGTAATTGTGGTTGTTTTATTTTGAACCGGATGGAGTTGACTAGTTTGGAAATTTAAGTTTATTTTCGTTCCATTTTGTTTTCCTTGATTGGGTGCCTTCAAGAATATTTTCCTCTATGATTTGTTGCTATGAGTTGGTATAAGATGAGATGTATTAAGAGGAGCACTCAGATGTGCACTCTCGTGATTCTAGGCAGCGCATAGTCGTTTGTTCAAGGAGGCATTGTTTTTGTTTTAGGCAAGGCACGCTCTGGTCTTATTAGTTTGCTAGCTTCTTCACTGAAAGGTAGGGTCTTTACTTTTCCTTTTGTTTGTATTGTGTTTGGCACGGTTGTTTTTATATTGAATATATGGTTGTGGTTGTGTGTTTGAAATGGTTTTATGCAGAGTTTGAGTGTGTTTAAGATTCTTCAGATTTTCTCACTTTGCTGTCTGTTTCAATATATGTTGTCTGTTTCAGTATATGTTCTCTGTTTTAGGCACGGTAATCCAGTGTGATACTTGCTGTGGGAGTATTGTGTTATCGACGGTTGCGTTTCTGTCTTTCTATTACTGTGGTGGTACTTTGATTTTCAAAGGCATGGCCGTGAAGGCATTGGATGCATTGTCGTATGTTTGGTAGAGGCATTATCTTTCCTTTCGGTATTAAATTCGGAGAGGCACCGCGTTATGTTTGTATGAGTCACTATCATGGTTGTATGTTCTGTAATATTTTCTAGTTATTCTGTTAGTGAAGTCACGACTGTTTAGTTAGTGGAGGCATGTGCTATGTTATGTTGAGTCAGAGTTCTGTCTGTTGTTCGCAAATGCTTTCTCTTACACGTTCGCTCGGAGAGGCACGTCTACGATGTTACTCAAAGGCATGGTCGTGCCTTTCTTTTGAAACGTTTGCTTTCACTTATTTGGTGAGAGAGACTTGTCGTTGAAACTTGTGAGGTCACAGACCTTTTACAGTTGTAGTCATAGTCGTTCTTCTGTTTTGGTATTTTTTCAGTTTAGTCGTCTATCACAGAGGATGGTTGTTATTTCGTTAACTTGAGTCACGGTCGTGTTTCCATGACTCATTTGGCTTGGGGAGGGACCGGTGTTAAGCTGTAGAGAGGGGACGGTCCTGTGTTAACTGGTGGCGCACTTGTGTGTGTCAGCTTAGTTGTCCGTGGTTAGAGAGGCACGTTCTACGTGGATAAGAGGCACGACAGTGCCTCTGTGATCCGGATTACTGGAGGTGAGTCATTTAGCTCCTTCGTCAGATGCTTACGTATTGATAGTGTTTTTCCTCTGTGTTTCAATTGTTTCTTTTATTATGTCTTATTGAAGTGAGTGGTGTTCTAGTGCAAGGAAGTGATGTGTTGAATATCATGTTTAGAACTTTTGGAAAAAATACGATTCTTATTTGTAAATGTTTGCTGTTCAGGAATTTAAGACTTAACCATTTGAACGCACAGCTGTGTTTAACGGTATCCATAGCAGATATCTTGGACGGACACAAAAATAGGTGAAACATTATTTTGATTACATATGAGTCGATATGGCTGGCTGAAACAATGTTTGGATGGCTCCAGCTAAATTAAGGCTAATTTAAGCAGTAGTCATCTTCTTCCAACTCTCCTTCTTTCGCGCCGGATATTGTACTTGTCGAGGATGATGCTCAGTGCCTCAAATACATGGCCTGTGTTGTGGTTGGATGTTATCATTTTGTAAGTTAGTTGTTCTCTCATCGGTTTCACATGGATCTGCAAATACATAACCGTGCAAATTAATAAAATTTATTGCAAAACTTAATGTTCAGATGGCTTGGATGAACGTATGTTGATGTGTTGTCAATGAGAGTGAACTTACATTATTGATAAAAAATGAATTATTATTCATATTAATGAGCGACATCAAATGCATGGTGTAAATAGCACTGTCATCCCTGAAAATTGAGAGCATTAATGTCTGTGATTAGAAGGTGAACAGTAGTTATGGGATGTGTAGTGGAACAAAAAGATGCATGGTTTAAATGAGGTAGAGCTACAGATAAAAGAAACTTACTCTCTGTCTGAGTTACATACACTCTGCACAGGTTTGACATGAAAGGAGGCCATGGTGTGAGGATAGTTGTTGTAAGCAGAATGGTAAGCTCTCTTGAAGTTTTCGATGACAATGTCCGAGTGTTCCTTTATACCGTCGCAATTGATATAAGGACATAGAATTTCGAAGTGACGCATTGCAAGATTCACGATGATGAGGTGGATAAAATGTGGTTCCTTTCTCACAGGTATTAAGACCTAAAACAATTGACAGGGAATAATATCATTGTAACAAGAAAAACTTGTAGAATCAAAGACGAACACCGGGCATATAGAGTGAGTAGGGTGAACTCACGATGTTACATTTGTTGGGCAGTCTGTACCCAATAGTTTTTTCCACAGTCTGTTCCTTGAGTAGTTCTGTGCTTGCTCCTAGAACTTTAAATTTATCCTGCAGAAAATTGTAGCTGTGTCACTCAGTGTGGTAGTAGTAGTAACTGTGGTTTGTTATTATTATTTATGAGAAGGAAGAACTTACAGAAGCGTCCATGTACATTATATGCTTGTGCACAAATGCTGGCGTTTTGTAGAATTGTTCTTTCATCATCAACGCTGAGTAAGCATCGACCACGAATGAGTGGATATATCCGTATACCTTCATTGACAAACCTAAAGTTCGATGATCGGCCCAACGTCGATCGACGGAAAATATCCTCTTGCTGTAAAAAAACAAATAAATTTTAAATCGTAAGATTTTCTTTTTAAAGATAAGATGAAACGATTAGCATTATTAAACAAAGGGACCAAAACTTTACTATAACAGTAACAATGAATTCATTACCTTTCATTTTGCTTGACACCTGGCGTATTGTCGATGATTGTTTCATACACTTCTTTCTCCTCGTTTGTGGAATCTCTTATTTCCAAAAGTTGGCAGTGATCTTGATGGTCATTCCCTTGGTCAGTGAATCGAGTCTGTTCTAGCTCGGAATGATGTTGGTGAGGCTGGAAGACATGACCATCGGAGTTCAATTGACCATTACTAATTTGCAGACGACCCTCATTATAATTATTGTTTCTTTGGAACATTAGGCGTTGTGGTTGGTGTTGCATGCGCTGTTCTAATGTTCTAACTGTTGGATTACCGGTTGAGCTTGAAGGAATATCTGTTGGAAAATGCTGGAGAGTATGGCCGGAATACTGCATGCTGTTGAACTGTTATTGCAAGGCACTGTAAGTTTGCCCATTAGACCCACATCTGTGTGGTTGCTGATTTTTCTGCTCTTGAGGTTGGCGTTGTTGGCACCGTGTAGTGCTGTTATTCTGAGCATCATTGTGTTGGGGGTAGTGGGCATCACGAATAGTGGGTTGTTGCTGGTACTGCTTGTGACTTTGGTTGTTTCACGCATATGGTGAGCGCTTTCTTTTGTTTGAACCGTCGTTATTCTGAGCACCAGGATGTCGGTAGAAGTGGTTTTTGATACTAGGAGCTGGTTGGTTGTAGTGTTGGGACAAGGGAGTTGCTGGTAAACTTTGGGACAGGACATTTTGAGTTAAACCTGTAGAGTATGATGTATCAAAGGCCTGTGTGGGGTGGCTACCGCCTGACATTGATCCTGATCTGCTGGGTATAGGTGGCTCTGGATAGTTAGAAAGGGAAGATCTAGCTGACGAGCTTGAATTATTGGCCAAGTGTGAGACAGTATCAGGTTGGCATTGTTGTGATGCTACTTGGTTATGAAAGGGTTGTTTCTTTTTTTGTTCAATGACTCTGTCAAGTTGTTCATAGATAGATGGGTCAGACCATATTTGATCATCATCAATGAATCCACAATTAAGGAGGCTTCTGTGGTTGTCAGCTTGTAGAGACTGGTTGTTTGCAGTTTCTGTTGAATTATGTGGAGGCTCCAGTATCCTAACTCTTTTCATAGGAGGCGATGTACTCTTGTTACCTGGATCTTCTGACTGCTTTAAGGACCTCTTGTGAGGTGCCATTTGTGGTTCTGGTTCTGGCGGATGTGCGCTTGTGGTAATAGGGACACTGTCTGTGGGATCAATAGGTGGTTGCTTCGTACACTGTTCATGTTCTTCTGCAATGTTATTGTCTTCTGCATTGACAGATGGTGCAGCAACCAGTGGAGCATCACTAGTGGATGGAATTGCTTTTCCCGTGTCCAGTACTAAGCCAGAACCGCTGGCAGAATCACTGGGGACTTCTACTGTAGGAGGAAGGGAGGAAGTAGCTCTTGTGCGTTCTGTTTCAGCAATGTTCTTCTGGTCACTCAAAGTTGAAACAAGATGGACCTTATCTTCCTGTAGCGAAGAAGAACATTTTCCAGTGACATTGTTTGATTTTTGTGCAGGCTGGGATACAGTGAGGCTTTTTGTGTTGGTTGAAGAGTTGTTGTGAGCGCTGTCAGAACCGCTGGACCGTGCAGTAGTTGGTGATGTTTTCCCAACGTGATAAACAGGTGCTCCAAGTGTATCTGCTGGGATTGGATCAGTCAGTAATTGTTTGTCAACCGCAGAGTGCGAGGCTGATGTTTCTGTTGCAGTAGGTTTTGTTGTTTCCTCCAAGAGTTTTTCCAGTGGGTTTGTCAGAGAGTTGTGGTCTGCGGATCCTCCAGCAGATTTTTGGGTTTCAATCGGTACAGAACACTCAGATGAATTTTCACGTGTCATTATAATTGCCCCGCTCTCGAGCATCTCGGTTGTTGACATGAAGGGCTCATGGACCGGCAAGCCATCAAGGCAGTTGTGCAGATGGTTATGAACTTTGTCCAAATGAATCTTGGCTTGTTCATCAATGTCCTCTTTGTTGTGGTCGATCCTGTTCACTTCCAGTAGCAACTTAATCTGGGTTGATGATTTTAGGTGTGAAGATAGAAGAATTTGGGACTGCTCTTTTTCGTACGGATTCTGGGATTCTGGGTCAGGGGTATCACAGCAACCCTTTAAATTTTCCAGGGAGTATGATGTGGCGTGAAGGACACTGGTTGAGGCACTGCTGGAAGAACTTTGACTGCTTGTCGTGCTAGAACTTGGAAGCGTAGAATATGTTGAAGGGAGCGATGAAAAAGTTTCTTTTTCATTTGAGCTGTCCTGTTGCAAGTTACAATAAACGCCCTGGTCTCTGGTCTTGGTTTCTTTTGCACTAAGATCCCTACCAAGTGAAAGGAGCTTCTCCAATTTCTGCTCGGCAACTGGTTGAAACCGCGAGAAAAGTTCCATGTACATTTCATTGATAACTTTGGCAATTTTCATCTTGGCCTGGAATTGAAAGAAAAACCATCATATATTATTAACACCGAGAATGAAAAGAAGTTATTAATACCGAAAATGAAAAATATCTTGTGAACTACTGTACGTTGTGTCAATAATTGCAGAAAGGGCATGGAATAATGTGCGCAGAAGGACACATGGTGTGCTGCGGGAAGCGCAGCTAACAAAGTCCATGAATCATGGTGAACACATTCTTTGAAAGAGCGCAGTCGACCTACCTTATGAAGCATGGTTGATCTCCCGTCGTAGGGAAGCAGTGTTACAATTAACACAAAGGCACAACTGACGTACTATAGGAAGCACTTCTTTGTTTAACACAAAGGCACAGTTAGCGTACTATAGGAAGCACTTGTAGTTTTAACACAAAAAGCACGGATGACGTACTATAGGGAGCACTTCTATATTTAATACAAAGGCACAGTTAATGTTCTATAGGAAGTACCTGTATTTTTAACAGAAAAGCACAGGTAACGTACTATAGGGAGCACTTCTATATTTAACGCAAAGGCACAGCTAACGTATTATAGGAAGCACTTATAGTTTTAACACAAAATTACAGCTAACGTACTATAGGAAGCACTGTTAGTTTTAACGCAAAAGCACGGGTAACGTATTATATGAAAGCACTTCTTGTTTTAATACAAAAGCACAGCTAACGTACTATACGAAGCACTGTTAGTTTTAACGCAAAGGCACGGCTAACATATTATAGGAAGCACTTCTAGTTTTGACACCAAAACACAGCTAACGTACTATAGGAGGCACTTGTATATCTAACACAAATGCGCAGTTAACGTAGTATAGGAAGCACTTTTATATTTAACACAAAAGCACGGTTAACGTATTATAGGAAGCAGTTCTGGTTTTAACACAAAAGCACAGATAACGTCCTATGGGAAGCACTTGTGGTTTTAACACAAAGGCACAAATAACGTCCTATAGGAAGCACTTTTATATTTAACACAAAAGCACAGCTAACATAGTATAACACTTCTATATTTAACACAAAAGTGCAGCTAACGTCCTATAGGAAGCACTTCTGGTTTTAACACAAATGCGCAGTTAACGTAGTATAGGAAGCACTTTTATATTTAACATAAAAAGCACAGCTAACGTACTATAGGAAGCACTTCTGTTTTTAACACAAAAGCACAGCTAACGTATTATAGGAAGCATTTCTATATTTAACACAAAAGTACGGCTAACATCCTATAGGAAGCACTTCTGGTTTTAACATAAAGGCACAGCTAAGGTACTATAGGAAGCACTTTTATATTTAACACAAAAGCACAGCTAACATACTATAGGAAGCACTTCTGTTTTTAACACAGAAGCACAGCTAACGTCCTATAGGAAGCACTTCTGGTTTTAACACAAAAGCACAGCTAACGTAGTATATGAAACTGTCTGGATGAACACAATAGGACATGTATCTGTTTCGTAAAAACTTAGGGAACATCATTTCAAACATAAAATCATGTGCAGAAGGTGGAAATCACTTACGGAACAAAGTTTTTCTTGAGGCACAAATTCTTCTATGTATGCTTCTAGTCTGGGACTCATTTGGAAAAATGGCGCCTGAAAGCCAGGCGGTGGTTGGAAAGGTGTGCGCCTAATGTCTTTCAACTGTCATGTGGAAGGAAAAATTACAGTCAAGCCAAGTTAATATATGGCAGCTAAGTCATTATGTTGAGTCGAAAAGTTCGCCAAAGGAAAATGATGAAAAGTTGACTCACCGTGTGTTTCCCAAAAATTCCGTCCTCCGTTGACAGGCTGTCTATGTTAGCATAATTCTTAATGGCATCTGTGTCCCACATGACAAGTCTTCCAGGAGTGTCAGGTTCCAGGTCCATAATCTTCGTATCCAGGTACTCAAAATACGTTATCTGCAAGTGAGGAAGAGGTAAAATTTAATCATGTTCTTGTAGCTTCTTGTGGGTATAAAGAAGTGTACAAGTTAGTGAATGAACCACTGGTATCAGGAGGCAGCCACACAGGGCGCCTGCGAATCCTTTGTCCTTGAAGGTCTGGAGTGATGTCACCAGTTTCTCTGTGACAGCATTGGACCAATCATATGATGATATGTCACTTGCCGGTCCTTCTAGAGCGGCTAAATAGTCGGGGCTAACGCAATCATATGTCGTTGGGCATAGAAATACCGCTGTTGCAAACATCACGAAAACCCGTTGAAACACTTCTCCTGTCAGCTCTGGGGTTATGAGATCATTTAACTCTCTGATGTTTGGAGCATGCCCAGCATACCGAGTTTCAGACTTAACCTGACATCTGAAAGCTTCTAAGCATTTTCTAGGGATAATGTGCCCGCCTAGTGGAATTCCTAAGATCCGGTGCATGGTGTACGAGTTGATAAGGAATCTGTATCCACTAGGCAGTATGAAACACCTAGAAGGGCAATCAAAATAGCGGACAAGCCAGCGAACGAAACACCTTGGAATCTCGCGACAGCACAGATCTAGTAGGTACCCAAAACCAATATCTCTGACTAGCTGTTTTTGTGGTTCTGTTAGCTTTTCACAGACAGAAATGAATTTCTGGAAGCTAAGTTTTGTGCTGAATTCTTCTTCGTATTCACCCATTGCAGCAACTCTGCGGACAGAGATAAGAAATGACCTTTAGCAAATTTATTGTTGAACCACATGCTTTTTCTGGCAGAAGCTTACATATAAATGCCGGGTCGGCAAAACAGAGATAAATATTTAAGCCATGATTAAAAAATGCAGCTAGAAATGAGAGGCATTGATTTCCAAAGAAATTTCAATGACACACACGAGATGCATGATAAAAAACACCTACTTCGAGGCAGCAAGCTGCTTCTTTGTCATGTACTCCTCAACAAGCTTTTTGTGTGCTGCATGTTTTAACTCGATCCTTAGTCTCTCTGTCTCTAGTTGGTCATGAACCATGAAATCTTGGGTGACAATCTCTGTGCCATCGACAGACTGAGACAGAGTCTCCGACAGCTGTGGGGTGGAATCCATTTCATCGAACTCTACATAAGAGGTCATGAGACGTCATCGTTATCAGGTCAGCTATGTAAGACAGTTGTTAGCAGTCCATGTGAGACTATCATCAACAGGCTAGTTAGCTAAGACGGGTTCTAACTCTGAGTTAGTAACTGCTTCGCAAAAACGGACGTAAATCCTTTGGATCTCTGTTATAGATTGCGGATCTATACAAATAATTTGACCTGTCTCTAGTTGGTTGGCTAAGACGAGTGCTTAAGTTTTGCATGGCTGGAGATATAACTCAAGTTAGCAAAACCACGGCACAAGCATGCAGTTTGCATGGTTAAATTGAGGTTAGCTGAGTCCTAATTTTAAATTTGTAACCCCTCTGCTGTTAAGACGGCGCAACAGTTTGAGCACGGACCAGCTGAAGATAATTGGATGTGGAACCGATATTCAAATCGCGCCCCACCTGCTGTGTTGCGCACATGCGGTGTGTACGCAGCCCGCGGAATTGCTAGCACCGGTAATTTTTTTTGTTCAAACGTTGAATCGGTGGCATAATCATGGTGAGAATGCAATGGATTACCTGAACAGGAGATCCACGGTGAGTGAGATGAAGGAGACCGATAATTTTTCAATGACGAGCGAACTCTGCGGAGGGATCAGGATTGGCTTTCCTTTGGAGAGCTCATCTGTCGCCACCGATGCTAGATGGACAGAGATCTGGAACTCATCTGCGGACGACCCCACAAGTTAGTCAAATACTTGGAGGAACTATTTGAGAGCCCACATGTCAGTATGAGCTTGAAGTCCACCTACCACATTTTCACACCTTAGATGGAGGTACTCCTCGTAGGACTCATATAAGGCCGACCCCACAAGTTAGTGAGAGACTTAGAGGAATTAGTAACTGAGAGCCCACTTGTCAGTGTCGTGGACGGTCAAGTGAATTCGACCTACCACATCTCGTCACGCCCAAAAAACATGCCCATCTCTCATGCGTCGCAAAACTCACCCCACCTATTAGGTCATTCTTCTCCTGCACGCAAAAAAACGAAGTAGCCTCTCTCTTTATTTCTCTGTCTCTTTCTCTTTTCTCTCTCTCCGAGATTCAAAATCATTGAAGGGGACCCCTCCACAATTTAGAAAGGTGTGACTTCCAAACAATCAGCGCATAAGATTCGACAATCAAAGGTTAGTAAAAAATTTATCAACGCACCATTTGCGTGGCGATTCCTGATACACGAGATTCAATTTGTTGATGAATTTGTTGTGGTCGGGATTCATAGAATAAAACTGTTTAGTTTTACACTGTAGCTTTGTTTTGAATTTGTTTTTTGTTTTGTATCCTCTCGTCCTTGTAATACGAGGTTGTTACTTTTGTTAGGTTTCATGGTTATCTTTGTGTTAAGTGTTGCACAAGCAAATTAGCATGAGAGGATCTCACTTTGGTTGAGGTTGTAGTTTAATGAAAAATTAATATATTTATATATTTATATTTGTTAATTACATAGAACTAAAAATATATCTCTGTTGATAACGACTTCGAAAAGTTTTAACACTGATACTTTAGGTTTATAACCTTTATATTTTTTACGTCTCTTTTTCGGGGCAGATGTTCAGGAGTGCGTCATCTGGTCAGGACAACAGGGACGGTCGGTCTTTGAACGACATCGGCAAGGATTATGGGAGGCAGGTAATAGTAAGGCAGTTGAACATTAGTGTTTGGTCTTTTATTCCTGGGACGTTTGTTGTCAAGGTGTCACCACTGAGAACACCAAATAGTAGATCATTAACAGTAACAAAAATGATTTATATATCCTGGATGAATGCTGTAATATCTGTTTATCATGTGCATCTACTTTGCGGTTGAGTATCGAGAGATGGAAGAAAAAAATTACTACAAAACGAGAAGAAGATCAAGGATGCAGATGCTGTCAAACATGCACATGCCATGCGGGCTGGAATAATTGGAGTCAAGAGTGAGATACAAGTTCTTGGAAAACGCCCCAACCAGGAGCATGGTGTGCAACAGACACCTGCCAAGAGGAGCATTCTAAGCAGCATAGACTCCTCTAAGCAGATTGTCCAGGTAACGACGAAAATTTCAAACGCTGGTTTTAACGTATGTGGAAGTTTTAGTCGCACGTGCCTCTAATTATTTTTTGGTTTGAAGACACAGATGCCCACAAAGGCGCAGAGCGGGCGTTGTGACGGCCCAACGTTTGTAGGCGGTCATAATGAAGAGGTGCAGGGTAACAAAATTTTCTTTGATGCAAGCAGAAGGATCATTGGCAACAAAAGCATTGGTGTTCAAGGATTCGGTACGATTTGCACAAGCAAGAAGAGCATAACGACAAAATCAAACATAGGAGCAATAAGCTCTACCATACAGCAGGATCAGAAAGCAATACATGTGACAGCATATACGAACGTGCAACAACATTTAAAGCAAATGTATATTTTTTTGTGAGCAATTTGTTCTTTGTTTTCGTCTGGTATATTTAAATTGCAGTATCTTCCACACGCAGGTGTACGAGGAAGGAAGCAAGTATCGCGGTAGTCGACGAATTGATGAAAACATAAGGCAAGGTCCTTTGAAAGGATCACCTGTGGCGTTCAACATGAGGGGTCCTTCCAAAGGATCTTCGATGGCATTCAAAATCGTCAGCGAAATCATCAATGCATGGAGGTTGTTGCCAAGATTTGCTGGATAAGAGAGGCATGGGAAAACAAAGGTGACGTCGGAACTAAGCTTTTTCAATTCAACACAGAAACAGTTTTATGGGAGAACAGGGTAATGTGGAAAACAGGAGGACGACTGTCTGTCTTGTACGGCTGTATGTGCAGTTGTTATTTTATATAGGTTGTTGTTGTGCGTCTCTGGTTGTATGGTGTAAATAGAAGCACATATGTGCCTCTTTGTGCAGATGTGTGTGTAGCATGGTCACATTCGTGATGTGAACAGTGCCTCTGGTGTACTGCTTATACTCGGTGAAGAGTCACGGGTCTTGTTTTGGTATACCAAATGAGCCCTGATGACTCATATAAATCTTATGTTTAGAAATTAAAAAAATGCATATGCTGCTCTGGATATCTAATTATGTTTCTTTCCATGTGTTCAGGATTTGGCGGAGGGGATAACAGATGAGGGGAAGAAATGTCATAGTTCTCCATCCATTTCGAAGGAAACACAACGTTCACAGCAGCAAGTAGCGTACAGCGCCAGCACGGATTGCATGGTAGAAGCAGCACAGTCCCTTGGTTGCTCGAGTGTCGGAGAAACAGGGAGCAGCATTGCACAATCCAACATTGGAGAGGCAGACTCATTTATGGATTTGGCCGTGGCATGCAGAAACGATTCTGCTGCGCGTGACAAACAACAGAGCAGCAGCAGCTCCGCTGTAAGTGGACCTGTGGCTGGTGATGAGACTGATGTCGTCAGAAGTGAATGCGATCAGACGAACGAAGACACGGTAGACAGAATCATCATGGCGCCGCCGACCATTGTAGAGAAAGAAATGGATGACATGTTTAAAGATTTCATATACCCAACGATTCAGGAGGTCACCGAAGCGGTCGAACCAGAAGGTGGTATGGTATTCGGATCATTGGATGAGTGCTTTTTCTTTTTCTGCGGATATGCTAGAAAGGTTGGGTTTGCTGCCAAGCGATCAACGAGCAGAAGATCGACATATGATCAGCAGCTTGACAAGCAGGTTTTTCAGTGCACCAAGGAAGGGCAGAATAAAACAACTAAGAGACATGTTAAGGAGAGAAGGAGCAACTGCTTGATCCGGACAAGCTGCGCAGTCCAAATAACAGCTAAGAGGGATACAGATGGGAGGAAATGGTATCTGAAGAATGTGCGTCTAGAGCACAAGCACGAGCTTCACCCATCTGATTGGATGCTGAAGTTCATGAGATGCTATAAGAAGATGACACCTCAAGAGAAATTCTTTATACAAGTGCTGCAGAAGGCGAGGTTAGAACCAAGGAAGGTTATGCAGATTTTTTCTGCCATGGGGAAATCGAGGTGAGAAATTATGTTCGACACGATTGACATAAGCAACATTGCATGCCGAGACAGGGCTGGAGAGCGTGGCACTGATATTGCAGACACCATGAAACTGTTTGCTGATATGCAGAGGCGGAGGCCGGGATTCCACCATGTGGAAGAGACAGAGAACAATGTAGTGCGCAGCCTGTTCTGGACAGACTCCTTGTGTAAGATGAATTATGATCTATATGGAGATTTCGTGTCTTTTGACACCACATTCTCTACGAATATATATGGCTTGCCATTTGCACCAATTATAGGTGTCGACAACCACGGGTCGACCGTCCTATTTGGAGTAGGCCTTTTGAAGGATGAGAAAATAGGGTCATTCAAGTGGCTCCTAAGCACGTTTGTCGAGGCAATGGGAGGTAAAGAGCTGAAATACATAATTACAGACTAGGACCAGGCGATGAAGGCTGCAATAAAGGAAGCTCTTCCGAGGACGAGGCACAGGTTCTGCTGGTGGCATATTAGGAAGAACCTGAAGGAAAATAATGCAGCAGTGTTTATGCAGCACCCAGGGATGTCTGATGATATATTTCGAATCGTCAAAAACTCACTAGATCAAGACAAGTTTGAGTGTGCCTGGAAAGCAGCAATTTCTCTGCACAAGGCGGAAGGCAACAAACATCTGGACACGCTATGGGAACTCCGAAATTTTTGGGTGCCGGCCTACTTCAAGGATTGTTTCTATCCTTTCTCGTCAACAACCACTCGCAGTGAGAGTACGAATTCGATGTGGAAGAATTACGTCGACCACAAGGACACTATAAAAAGGTTTGTTGTTGCGTATCACACGATTCAGCAAAATTGCCTCGCCACGCTTGACAAGAAAAGATACCAAACAGAAGAGAAGGCGCCATCACTAGAGACGGGTTTTCCGATTGAAAGACAAGCAAGTCAAGTATGCACGAATGAAATTTTCAGGAAATTCCAGCTGGAGCTACGGAACCGGACTTACTTCAAGTGCTCTGATCTGGCAAAGGGGAGGCAGTATTTTTTAAAAAAGATTATTGATCCTGGAGATAAAGTGTGGAGACCTTATCCCGGCGAGGAATTTGACAGATCTGAGTTCAGGGTAGACGTGGATGAGCAAAGAGAAATATATAGTTGCAGCTGCAAGAAAATGAGTAGGGATGGCATTCAGTGCTGCCATGTGCTTAAGGTGATGGACCAAACAGGCATGATCGATCAACTTCCAAAATCCTTTGTCATCCCCAGATGGACCAGGAATCTATCAGAGAGTGTGAAAGTTCTGTCTACAAGTCAAGGTGATAGCATGACCATACAAGACGATGAAACTATGAGATTCAGCCTCGCTTACGCTGAGTTGTCGGATATGTGTTCAAATGCATGCAGAAAAGAGAAGGCATACCGTGTGTTGCGTGAGTGTACGGTAGATATGAAAATAAAAGTCATGGAGGCACTTGCCGAGGAACCAGACACAGGCATTCTTGTCAAAACTCTCAAGAACCCTCCCATGAGTGGCTCAAAGGGTACGAAAAAAGGAGATCGAATCAAAGCTGGTTCTGAGAAGAAAGGAAAAGGCTACAAAGCCGCAACCAAGTGCGGCCGTTGTCGAGAAAAGGGTCATAGGAAAACAAACTGTCCGGATAACCCAGAAGTGCAGGAGAGGATGAGGATTGAAGAGGAAAAGAGGAAAACGCAGCAGGAGAAGAGGGCAAGGTTAATGAAATGGCCGACAATACCGACAACACCATCGAGGACATCAAACGGCTCAGGACAATGCACTTCAAGCCCAGGAGGAAGATGTCAGACGCCAACAATTCCAACGACCCCACTGACAGCAGGGAGCATTTACCAAAGTCTTGCATGTACGCCAGAATCAAACATCACACAAGCCAGGCACACAGAATGCGTGCAGGGAAGCCCGGGATAAGGCACGGAATCTGCGCAGTCCATTTTCAGAAAGAAAAGGTCTTAGTGGAGACTTTTTGGTACCGTAGAACAGTACGAATAGAAAAATTAAAAGGTAATAATGCAGCTTAAACAGGATGTGAGCAAAAAATAGTGATGGCCGCAATCTTTCGCTTTGTTTTTATGTATGAATATTAATTTTACAGGTAAATAGGTTGAATAGCTATGCAGAAGGGTGGGTTTGCACAAGGGTCGAGAAGGAAGAATGGATTGTTGAACATTCAAAAACAAGGCCGCACGTGGAGCGATGAAATAGCAAGAAATTGGTGGGGATTGTTTATTTTCTTGTGTTGTGGTTATAAGAACGGGTTGTAAGTTAATTTGCTGTAGTTATAGAAACAAAACCAATTTAAATAAGAATGCCTTTTGCTTCTTTATGTATTTTTTACTCGGCAGACGAAAATATCAGAGGCACAGGTTTCCTTGTTATTTTCCGCAGCCGCGTTGGTTTCTGAACGTGGATGTTGTAAGCATACAAGCATGCTTCTCTGCTGCGTGACAGAGATAAAATTAACCTAAGGGCATAGGCAGCCACGGCCATGCCACCGGTGAGTGTTCAACCGTGACTCTCACGGTTGCATGGTCACGCCCGCCGTTATGGAACAAAAACGTTTTTAAGCACAGAATCTCGGTCGTGCTTCTGGGGCTGCATAACCATGGCTTTCGTGGTAACTGTGCCTCGCATGTTCTAACGCATGTTCTTTTTGTTATGAATGCATGACTGTAAGTAGTTCAAATAACTGTGCTTGCGATGCATGTCCAACTGTGCCTCATGTGCCTTCACGCGGTGCTTCTGTGATGCAAAGATTTCAAACACAACGGGTCATGGTTGTGGTTGCGTTTCTGTTTTACAAATGGATATAGTGCCTGGCAGTAGGTTCACGGCATTTTCTGTTGCTACTAAGGCACGTGGAATCATGGCCGTGCCTGTGTGTGGCATGTAGAACAGTGCTTTACAATGCCGAAGGCAGGACCGTGTGTCTCGTTCTTGAAAAGCCGTGGTTCTGCCATCACTTCATTCACTTGGTTTTGTCCGCATTTTAGCAGAATCACCTGCAAAGCGAGGCACGGCCTTGAATCTTCTAGTGACTTAATTGTAACACGCACGTTGGGTTTCTGCAATTAACGCACGAATGTGAATCCATGTAAAACACAAGCATGCCTCCCTGAGGAGCTTTACCTTGCCACTCCTGGTTATAGATCAACGGATGCATTTGGAGCACAAAGAGACACGAAGGTGACCTCTGACTTAAAACACTGACACACTTGACGGTTCGTGCATTTGAGTTAAAATCTTACAAAGAAAACAATTGTAACACGAACAATCGTCCGATTCTATTAGGTTTACGTAATAATCGCACAATCGTGACTCCGGGTAATAATAAACCATGTCTCTTCTCCGACTCATTGTGAATACAATTAGAAAACCTCTGTGTGTGACTCTATGCAATTAGAAGACCTTTGAGGGCTGTATGCCCGTGCTTGTGACCCTTGACACTAAAACACAGAGTAAACGCCCGTGCCTCTATGCTGTATGCACGTGCTTATGCCCGTATAAGGAAATACGCTTTTAAAAACAGGGTCTCTCGTATAGCCCATTCCGTGCCTCACAGAGTAAACGCCTGTGGCTGTGCGTAAGACTATGGTTAGCATGACCCTATGTAATACCATAGACCATGCCTCTACGCGCTTCATGCCCGTGCCTGTGATAATTGTGATCCCGCGTAAAATGCAAGCATGCCTCTCTAGGCCTCCATACCGTGCCTCTCCTGGTGTTAGAGTCAATGGAGTCATCTGGAACACAAAGAGACACGAACATAGACACGAACTGTTGTACATGCCTGTGTGGCACGTAGAACAGTGCGTCACAATGCCAAAGGCAGGACCGTGTGTCTGGTACGTGACAAGCCGTGACAGGAGCATTTCAGTAGAATCATTTGCAAAGCAGAGGCACGGCCTTGAATCTTCTATTGACTTAAATGTGAATGTGTCCGTGGAAAATTTTGCTGCTCGTAGAGGCAAGATGACTGTAGAACCGTGCTTCCGACGTCAAACAGATTCTTCTATTGAATGTGTGCCGTAATAAATAATTAATACACGGACGGGCACGCCCCGTGCCTGGTCTGCGTGTGCAACAGTGCATCTTGTACCTTGAAAGTGGTGGTTCTATTTAATGTTTCAATCAGTCACCTACCATTGAGTTGGTACGAGTAGTACTTAACCCGGCCCCCCTGTCAGAAAGGAAAATAGAAGAAGTAATTAATCTGGACCCCTCCGCTCCCCGTTGTGGGTATTTAAGGCGTCTCGCATGGATTGACATGTTGTAATCCATTTCTGCAGATCCTCCTCGGTGAGCACTGGTCATGGGCGGTGCCACCCCAGCAACGGAGGTGGAGATGGAAAGCGCTGCTCGTAGCATCAAGAGGTCGAGAGTGGCGCCACCGGCGACGCCGCTTTCTGGTGGTGTGCTGGTCGTCGGAGGGGATGGAAGCGGCGACCATGCTCCCTCCCGATCCGATGAGGAAGAAGAGGGATGTCGTGCTGACCGCATCAGCGATCTCGCTGACGGCGTCCTAGGTGAGATCATCTCTCGTCTTCCCATCAAGGATGGCATCTGTACTCGAATCCTCGCACGTCGCTAGCGTCCTTTGTGGCCCATCGCTCCTCTGAATCTCGACTGCCGTGAGATCTCTGACTCTCGTCTTTTTAACGATGGTGAAAAAGTTCATATCGAGACCATATCTCATCTGTGCGCCTTCACCAAGGAGCCCGTTCGCAAATGCTATTCCAGAACGCGGCTCTGTCAAAATCCTGTTGTCAGTCTTTCAGAATCCATTCTGTCCGGCCATGCTGGCTTGGTTAGCCGCCTCTCTATTCCAGCGTGCTAGCTATAGTGCAGGCCCTCCATCGTTGATGCCTGGCTCTGATCCTAGAATTTGAAAAATATCCAGGTTCTTGAGTTCTATTACCTCTTCCTAGAATTTCTGACGCAAGAGGTAACTCTATTGGATCTATGCACTTCAACTACGCCCTCGGCACCGGAGTCCGTGTTTCGGTTTTCCTCCTCTCTCCACACCCTCGGCTTTGCTCTTTGCCAAATAGTAGACAATTACGTAGGGACGCTTAAGCTACCACTGGTGAAAAGACTCTCGCTTGTGGCTGTTGATATATCAGACGCATCGCTGCAAAGCATAATCCGCACTAGTTGCCCTGCACTTGAGTCTCTCCTGCTTGTTTGCAATAGAGGAGGTCGTCGTGTCACAATAAACTCGTCTAACCTTGTAAGCATTGGCATTTGTTGTCCACATGGGGTACTCGTTGTTGAGGATGCCCCTTCGCTTCGACGATTGATTGTTGATTGTCTGGTTGACGACTGTTCGCTAACCATTGTCTCTGCACCTAAACTAGAGACGTTGGGTGAATTCGTGTTTGTGTCTCCCTCGAAGTGTCTTGAGGTACTGACTTTCCTTAATACTGGAATAGAGTTGTACTTGTTCCGATGTTTGTTTTATTAATTTGATGGTCTTTGTTGTATTCTTCATGCAGAGTCAGGACTTGGAGGTAACCGCTATCTCTGCGTCTGAACCGTATCCATGTCGTCTGACGTGTCTTGAGGTATTGAGTTTTTGTGATACTTCCAGCTTAACTTTATTTGTGAGGAAACAAGTTTTATTTCATCCAACCTTTATGCTATTAGTTTTGTGATTCATCTTCTGTTAATTTTCATCAAGGGTTTGAAGGCAGTCAGTCTAACAACAATGCGTCAATCTGTCAAGACCTTGCTTATATACATTGATTATCGGGTGGACATTGTCGTCGATTTGCTGCAATGCTTTCCAAAGCTGGAGAACTTGTTTGTCGAGGTGATGATCTTCAGAAATTTGCATTCTGTAGTACTCGTTCCTTTTTGAAATGCTTGTCTTAATTTTGACTGAAATTGATGCTCCCGTACCTACACATGATTTATTGTTGTATACATCCATATGTAGACAAGTCTATGTCTAACTTCTTGTTACGGAGGTGGTAGAATTAATTGTTGCATTTGGTTTTTTGATGGTCTGTATCTCTTTTTATAGACGTTAAGTATTTTCAACCTATCATTTATATTTTAGGGATCGTTGATTTCTCGTGGTGAAAAAAACAAATGGCGTCGTAAGTACCGGCAGTTTCTCAAACATCACAATGTTTGTCTGAAGAGAGTATCGCTGGAAGATTATGTTCGCTCTGGGAGTTACGCTGACTTTGCGATGTTCTTTGTTCTTAGTGCAAAGGATCTGGAGACCATGACCATTAAGTTTACCTCCCCTCCCGTAGAGTTCACGGGAGTATTTTACGAAAAGCAACAAAGGGTTCTAGAGTGGCATAGAAGGGCTTCTAAACGTGCACATCTTAGATTATCATCAAGTTGCAGCCACGCGCGTCCGCATTTAAGAAAGAGGAGTCTTGAATACCTGGATTTGACGGTTCCGTTCAGGTGTGGATGCTGAAATCAGGCCTTGTGTTAGTTGTCCAGATGTATGGAGTTATTTGTTGTTGCGTTCTTTTGAGCTTGGGTTTTATGTAAACTTTATCAGACTACCATTGTACTCTTTGCACCGTGTGTAGGCTTGTTTGTTTTTGTGTTGCGTGCAGTCATGAAGGAAATGTGTGGTTTTGCGGCTTTGTATGTCCGAAGGGCCATAAAATGCTGTGGCACCAAGGTTAAGAGACATAAAGTAGATTTAAAATGTTGCATGTGTAACCGTGCTGTGTTGTATGTACGACGGTGCCTGTCTTATATATGTACCTGTCATGCACACAATGGATGTACAACCGTGCCTGTGTTGCAGATAGAGCTGCATGATGGTTGACTTGCATGTTGCCTGTCTTATATATGGTGATGGGTGCCTTGCACTGATGGGTGCCTTGCACTTTTTCTGGTCCTCGTACTGTGGTTATAAAAAACGGCTTGTAAGTTTATTTGGTGCAGTTGTAGAAACAAAGCAAATGTAAGCATAACAGATTTTGCTTGTTTAGGTATTTTTATTACTCAGCAGGCGAGATGAAAAGAGCTGAAAGCATATAGAGCCACCACAACGGTGAACCAAACCTTTTTTGCGGGGCGTTATGTAGTGCTTCTGGTTACCGCACAACCGAGTTTCTACTCAACAGGCCACACTGAAATGCGCCTCGAGGATTCTAGCCGTGACACTGCAGACTCACAACCATGCTTTTGACCTTGTCCTGGCATTGTGATTTTTGTTCTCTGCTTGTATAACGCGCCTTTCACAGCCACCCTACTGTGCGCGTAGAAAAGGAGCAACCCCAGCTGATAAAGTGCTTTTCCTAGTACTAGATTTGTGGCCCTCGTTGCATGACTTTCATGCGTTTGACAGTGGCTCTTTGGTACAGAACCGTGGTTGCAGAGAGTTCTTGCCCATGCTTTTAAGGACAGTGTCTCTTGGATCGGTCATTGATTGCCTCACAAAGTAAACAGTGACGGTTCACATCTGAATCCAATTCTGTTATGTTTCTGTAGTAAGCGCACGAATGTGACTCTGCCAAATACTCAAGTATGCCTCCATGGGCTTCTTGTCCGTGCCTCTCCGTCTAAACGAGTCGACAGAATCATTCGGAAAATAGACACAAGCGAACATGACTCTATATAATACCACGTGATGCCTTTGTGGATTTGATGCCCGTGTCTACGACTGAGGGAGTCCTAGATTAGGGGGTGTCCGGATGGCCGGACTATACCTTCAGCCGGACTCCTGGACTATGAAGATACAAGATTGAAGACTTCATCCCGTGCCCGGAAGGGACTTTCCTTGGCGTGGAAGGCAAGCTTGGCGATACGGATATGTAGATCTCCTACCATTGTAACCGACTTTGTGTAACCCTAACCCTCTCCGGTGTCTATATAAATCGGAGGGTTTTAGTCCGTAGGACAACATACAAACAACAATCATACCATAGGCTAGCTTCTAGGGTTTAGCCTCTCCCATCTCGTGGTAGATCTATTCTTGTACTACCCATATCATCAATATTAATCAAGTAGGACGTAGGGTTTTACCTCCATCAAGAGGGCCCGAACCTGGGTAAAACTTCGTGTCCCTTGCCTCTTGTTACCATCCGGCCTAGACACATAGTTCGGGACCCCCTACCCGAGATCCGCCGGTTTTGACACCGACATTGGTGCTTTCATTGAGAGTTCCTCTGTGTCATCGCCGTGAGGCTTGATGGCTCCTACGATCATCAATAGCGATGCAGTCCAGGGTGAGACCTTCCTCCCCGGACAGATCTTCGTCTTCGGCGGCTTCGCACTACGGGCCAATTCACTTGGCCGTCTGGAGCAGATCGAAAGCTATGCCCCTGGCCGTCTGGAGCAGATCGAAAGCTATGCCCCCGGCCGTCAGGTCAGATTTGGAAGTTTAAACTACACGGCTGACATCCGCGGGGACTTGATCTTCGACGGATTCGAGCCACTGCCGAGCGCGCCGCACTGTCACAACAAGCATGATCTAGCTCTGCCGCCGAACAGTGCCCTGGAGGCCGCACCCGCATCGGCTTTGACCCTTAATTCGGAGCCAACTGCGCCAATCGAGGATGGGTGGTTTGACGCCGCCTCGGGGGCTGCGATCCCAACGGCGATCGAGTTGAACACCAGCCCCACACTCCGCGAGACTCGTGACTCCAAGAAGCCGGACTCCGAACCCTCTGCGCCCCTGCCGATCGAATCTGATTGGGCGCCGATCATGGAGTTTACTGCCGCGGACATCTTTCAGCACTCGCCTTTCGGCGATATTCTGAAGACACTAAAGTCTCTCTCTTTATCAGGAGAGCCCTGGCCGGACTTCGGTCAGCAAGGTTGGGATACAGGCGATGAAGAAATTCAAAGCCCATCCACCACCCACTTTGTAGCCACTGTCGATGATTTAACCGACATGCTCAACTTCGACTTCGAAGACATCGACGGTATGGACGCCGATGCAGGAGACGATGAAGAACCAGCACCTACTGGGCCCTGGAAAGCCACCTCATCGTATGACATATGCATGGTGGACACCCCAAAAGAAGGAGATGGCGATGGAACACCGGAGGATGACCCCTCCAAGAAACAGCCTAAGCGCCAGCGTCAGCGGCGCCGCTCAAAATCCCGCCAAAGCAAACACGGCGATTCCGGCACGGGAGATAATAATACCCTGGAGAGTGCCGAAGAAAGCCCCCTCCAGCAAGATTCAGCATAGGAGGATGGAGAAGCCAGCCCTCATGAGAGAGCGGCAGACAGAGAGGTCGAGGAAGATAACTATACGCCTCCCTCCGAAGACGAGGCAAGCCTCGACGACGACGAATTCGTCGTGCCAGAGGATCCCGTCGAACAAGAGCATTTTCAACGCAGGCTTATGGCCACGGCAAGAAGCCTCAAGAAAAAACAGCAACAGCTTAGAGCTGATCAAGATTTGCTTGTCGACAGATGGACTGAAGTCCTTGCGGCCGAAGAGCATAAACTCGAACGCCCCTCCAAGAGCTACCCAAAACGTAGGTTGCTACCCCGGTTAGAGGAGGAAGCACTTAAACCAACATCACCAGCACTTGATACGGCCGACCGGCCACCTCGTGGCCGCGACAGAGAGGCCTCTCGGCCCTCCACTCAAGCCGCACCCCGTACCAAGGCTCGGGAAAATGCGCCAGACCTGCGAGATATGTTGGAGAACAAGGCAAGGCAAACAAGATCGATCTACGGATCGCGTGGGTGCCCCATGACTCGAGACGGTAACCGTCATGCCGGACACAAATCCGGTAGGGCCGAACACAGTAGACAAAGCTCATTGGAGCTATGTCGTGATATAGCCCAGTACAGAGGTGCCGCACACCCACTATGCTTCACAGACGAAGTAATGGATCATCAAATCCCTGAGGGTTTCAAACCCGTAAACATCGAATCATATGATGGCACAACAGATCCTACGGTATGGATCGAGGATTATCTCCTTCATATCCACATGGCCCGCGGCGATGATCTCCACGCCATCAAATACCTCCCACTCAAGCTTAAAGGACCAGCTCGGCATTGGCTTAACAGCTTGCCAGCAGGATCAATCGGTTGTTGGGAGGACCTGGAAGACGCATTCCTCGACAATTTCTAGGGCACTTATGTGCGGCCACCAGACGCTGATGACCTAAGCCACGTAATTCAGCAGCCAGAGGAATCGGCCAGGCAATTCTGGACACGGTTCCTAACAAAGAAAAATCAAATAGCAGCCTTCAAACACAATATCCGTGACGAGTGGCTTGCCCGGCACCTTGGATAGGAAAAGTCGAAATCCATGGCAGCACTCACGACACTCATGACCCGGTTTTGCGCGGGAGAGGACAGCTGGCTTGCTTGTAGCAACAATATGACCAAGAACCCTGGTAATTCGGATACCAGGGACAGTAGTGGCAGGCCGCGTCGCAACAAGCAGAAGCGCCGCACTAATGGCGATAATGCTGAGGATACAACAGTTAATGCCGGATTCAGAGGCAATAAATCCGGTCAGCGGAAAAAGCCATTCAAAAGAAATCCTAGGGGCCCGTCCAGTTTGGACCGAATACTTGACCGCTTGTGCCAGATACATGGCACCCCCGAAAAGCCGGCCAATCACACCAACAGGGATTGTTGGGTGTTCAAGTAGGCAAGTAAGTTAAATGCCGAAAATATAGACAAGGGGCCGCATAGCGATGATGACGAGGAGCCCCGGCCACCGAACAACAGTGGACAGAAGGGTATTCCCCCACAAGTGCGGACGGTGAACATGATATACGCAACTCACATCCCCAAGAGGGAGCGGAAGCACGCGTTAAGGGACGTATACGCGATAGAGCCAGTCGCCCCAAAGTTCAACCCATGGTCCTCCTGCCCAATCACCTTTGATCGAAGGGACCATCCCACTAGCACCCGTCATGGCGGATTCGCCGCATTGGTTCTAGACCCAATTATTGACAGATTTCATCTCACTAGAGTCCTTATGGATGGCGGCAGTAGCCTAAACCTGCTTTACCAGGATACAGTGCGGAAAATGGGCATAGATCCCTCGAGGATTAAGCCCACCAAAATGACCTTTAAAGGCGTAATACCAGGTGTAGAGGCCAACTGTACAGGCTCAGTCACACTTGAAGTGGTCTTCGGATCTCCGGATAATTTCCGAAGCGAGGAGCTAATCTTCGACATAGTCCCATTCCGCAGTGGCTATCACGCACTGCTCGGGCGAACCGCATTTGCCAAGTTCAATGCGGTACCGCACTACGCATACCTTAAGCTCAAGATGCCAGGCCCTCGAGGATTAATTACGGTCAATGGAAACACCGAACGCTCCCTCCGAACGGAGGAGCACAGGGCGGCCCTTGCAGCGGAAGTACAAAGCAGCCTCTCTAGGCAGTTCTCCAGTCCGGCCATTAAACGTCCGGACACCGTCAAGCGCGCCCGGAGTAACCTACAACAAGATCGCCTGGCATGTTCCGAGCAGGCGTAGCAATGCGGCCCCAACCCCAGCCCTCGCAACAATGCGACACCAGTACTTCGCGTACATAACTATGCTCTAGAAATACCATGGATACAGGGGGAGGGGCACCATCACGGCACGCCCGAAACACGGCTTAAACCGCACCAGGGACTGCCGATTTTTTAATTTTCTCTTACTTTCAGGACTCCACTCTTCTGAAGGCCTGTTTGGCAGTTCAATTGCCACATAAATGATGCAAGAACCAGGGAAGCAGACAAGTCATGCCGCATTACGGAACTCCCAGGTGGTCTCTATCACGAGCAGTATACCTGTTTCGCATACCATTCCGCAGCCTGCCCCTGGAACGGACATGTTAAAATAGTCCAACCTTTTTCTTATCGCATTATTTGTATCGTTCTGCTTTGATCGCAGCCCTTTTTATAAACAATGCATAGCTTCTGTCTATTTTTGCATTACTCTTTTTTTACAAATATATGTTCCTTGACGACATGTTGCACCCGTACACTTTGGTATGGCCAAAATACGCCAGGGGCTTTAGTACCCCTCAATATGGTGTGAGAAGTCCGAACACTTTAACAAGTGCGGCACCCCGAACTTATAGCATTATATGCATCGGCTCCGAATCATGTCTTGGGTCAATAGTTGGGTTTGCCCGGCTCCTATGTTTTGGTGCCTTACGTTCCGCTATATCGGCTAAGGTAGCACTAGGAGAACTACTGCGATTGTGCCCCAGTTGAGCTGGGTCGAGCACCTCAATAGAGAAAGCTAAAACTGACTGTCATGATGAAGCGAGAGTTGGTCGCTGTTCGAGAGGTTTTTTGAGTCCTTAAAGACTTATGCCGCTTAGAGCGAGGAGTCGGCTCTGTCCGGCCAAGGCATGGATAGCGCCCCAGACTTGGTCTTCCGAATACCAGGGGCTTCACCGAAATTTAAAATTATAGAATTCTATGGCTAAGTGAGAGTGTTCAAGCATTATAGTCCGATTGCCTTGTTCGTTGTGCTGAGCGCCTCCCTCGAAGGACCCAAACATGGGAAAAAGAGCGCTCAGGTTTATCCCAGAACACCCCAGCACTAGCGGCACAGGGGCAGAAGCCGACGACTCGCCATCTCTCAGAATTGATAAACAGCCACACAGAAGGTAATATTTTAAATTCCAACAGCATTGCTTAGCGCATATGAACAAGTTTTCAGCGCACAGGACAAAACGAGCGAGCTTTACTCAAAAATTACATCCCTGGAACACTCATCCGCCATAAGGCAGGCACCCTTCAGAACATCCTTATAATAATTCTCGGGCTTGCGATGCTCCTTCCCCGGCGGTGGCCCGTCCTTCACAAGCTTCTCATCATCTAGCTTGCCCCGGTGCACCTTAGCACGGGCAAGGGCCCTACGGGCACCTTCAATGCAGACGGAGCGCTTGATGACTTCGAGCCTTGGACAGGCCCCCACTAGCCGCCGCACCAGCCCGAAATAGCTCCCAGGCAGAGCCTCTCCAGGCCACAGCCGAACTATGAGGCCCTTCATGGCCTGTTCGGCCGCCTTGTGGAGCTCGCCCAGTTGCTTCATCTGGTCGCTCAGGGGCACGGAGTGTCTGGCCTCAGCATACTGAGACCAGAACACCTTCTCCGTCGAGCTACCCTCCTCGGCTCGATAGAATGCTGCGGCATCAGACACGCTACGGGGAAGATCTGTGAATGCTCCTGGAGAGCTCCGGATTCGGGTAAGTAACAAGTAACTTACGTTTATGTGTTTGCTTTGCATAAAGAATGCCTTACCCGCCGCTATCTTTTTCACCTCATCCAACTCCTGGAGGGTCTTCTGGGATTCGGCCTTGGCAGACTTGGCATTTTCAATAGCCACCGCGAGCTCGGACGCCCGCGTCTTTGAGTCAAGCTCCAAACTCTCATGTTTTTCCATGAGAGCCTGGAGCTCTTGCCGCACCTTGCCAACCTCGGCCTCATACTTCTCCCGCTCGGTGCGCTCCGTGGCCGCCCTCTTCTTGGCCTCGACCAGCGCTTGCTTAAGGGTCGCCACCTCAGACGTGGCCCCTACAATAGCCACGATGATCCTGTCATTTTTTGCAATTGCACTTTTTTTATATATATTTAAAGGTATTTCTTACCTTCCATCTCCTTGAGCTACTTCTTGGCACGCCCGAGCTCTTGCTCGGACAGCTCGAGGTTCTGCTTTAGCGTGTCCACTTCCGCAGTCAGTGCGGCGGATGCCAGCAGAGAAGCCTGCATACGCATATTGACTCCTTTTTGTTAGACTCCTGCGAATTTCATTTTGATCCTCTATTCGGCTTTTCTTCCCGAACGCCAAACAGAGCATCAGGGGCTACTGTCTATGCGGTAATATTATTTACACATTCCTTACTTACCTCAAAGCCCGTTAAAAGGCTAGTACAAGCTTCAGTCGGTCCGCTCTTGGTGGACTGAACCTTCTGGACCACCGTACTCATAATGGTGCAGTGCTCCTCGTCGATGGAGGCGCCTTTGAGCACCTCCAACAGATTGTCTGGTGCCTCCGGTTGGACGGGGGTCACCGGTACGGTGGGCTTGCTCCTCTTGGACGGAGGTCACCCGCCGGACTCTGGAACCTTTGAAGGTTCCGGAGCGGTGTCCGGCCTAGGGCCGGACTTGGAGCCCTGGGGGGTTTTATCCCCTTTACTCCTGGAGTCCGGGAGGTCGCCTTGCGGCGCCTCCAGGACCACCTCCTCCCAGCTTGGAACCTGTTGGGACAACACTTCAGTGTCGTCCGTAGGGCGGGGGGAGGAAGCCGTCGGAAGCGAATTCACATCCGACGAGTCCAGTGAACCGCTCGACGACGCGTCGAGCCGGTCTTTGGGTGGGCTGCATAAACATATTCGACATAAGGGAAAGCTGTGCAATAAAGGAATACTATGAATTACTCTGGTATCCGGATACTTACGATTTAGCCAGGGGCTTGGCCCTGAGCGGCCACTCCTCTCCGCCGTCGTCGGCGTTGGTGGAGTAGTCCGGAGGAAGGGTTTTCCCCTTCTTGGACCCTTCGGCCTCCCAGTTGGGGCGGCCTTCCTTTTCTTCCCTTCCCCCGCTGGAGGGGGAGGGGTCTCTTCTTCCTCCTCCTCATCTTCATGGGAGGAGTGCGTCTTGGAGTCGTCAGATGAGGGATCCGACACCTCCAGGCGCTGGGCACTCTTTCGAGTCCTCGTGGCCTTCTTCTCCGGCACCACATGGGGTGCCGGAACCAGCAGCTTTGCCAAACGAGCGTCCGCTGGGCCTTCGGGCAAAGGAGCTGGACAGTTGATCTGTCCGGACGTCTCCTGCCAATCCTGTCAAAGGTAAGGAATCTTAGATCCCGCATGGAGTCAAACTATGAAAAACTGATACCCTGTAAAAGGTAAAAACAGCTTACTGCATGAGCGTGACGCTGCGTACTGAATCCGCGATCCTCGGTAGCGGATGCGGGGGCCTCGGCGCCCTTGAAAAGCACCTTCCAGGCATCTTCGTACGTCATGTCGAAGAGCCTGCTCAGAGTTCGGTGCCGCGCCAGGTCGAACTCCCAGAGGTTGAAAGCCCGTTGTTGACACGGGAGAATCCGGCGGATGAGCATAACCTGGACTACGTTGACAAGTTTGAGCTTCTTGTCCACCAGGGTTTGGATGCATGTTTGGAGTCCGGTCAGCTCTCCTTTTTTACCCCACGACAGGCCCGTCTCCTTACAGGAGGTGAGCCGCGTAGGGGGTCCGGATCGGAACTCGGGGGCTGCGACCCATTCAGGGTCGCGTGGCTCGGTGATGTAAAACCACCCCGATTGCCACCCCTTCAGGGTCTCCACAAAGGAGCCCTTGAGCCATAAGACGTTGGGCATCTTGCCCACCATGGTGCCTCCGCACTCCGCCTGGTTGCCGTGCACCACCTTCGGCTTGACATTGAAAGTCTTGAGCCATAGGCCAAAATGGGGGCGGATGCAGAGGAAAGCCTCGCACACAATGATAAACGCCGAGATGTTGAGGACAAAGTTCGGGGCCAGATCGTGGAAATCCAGGCCATAGTAGAACATGAGCCCCTGGACAAATGGGTGGAGAGGGAAGCCCAGTCCGCGGAGGAAATGGGGCGGAACACCACCCTCTCATGGGGCCTAGGGGTGGGGATGAGCTGCCCCTCTTCAGGAAGCCGGTGCGCAATGTCGTTAGACAAGTATCCGGCCTTCCTTAGTCTTTTGATGTGTCCCTCCGTGACGGAGGAGACCATCCACTTGCCTCCCGCTCCGGACATGGCTGGAGAAGGTTGAGGTGGGGAGTGCGGACTTGGGCACTGGAGCTTGAGTGCGCAAGAATGGATAGGCAAAGGAGGAAGAAGGCGTAGGTGAAAAGGTGGATCCTTATCCCCTTATATGGGTGGATGCAACTATGTGTCCCCACCAGCCTGGTAAAACTCGCTTATCCCCAAGCGCCGTAATCAATGGCGCGGTTGGGTTACCCACGCCCGTATTGATGAGAATCCTAGAATAAGGGGACACGATCTCTGCTTCGATAAGACATGCCAAGGAAACCACCTTGCATGACGCACTGAGGTGGGATAATAAAACGATTCGAATAAAGACTTGTCCGTGGTGTGTTACACGATGGAATACGTCAGTGGATTAGATTTGTGTAAATATTATTCTCTCTATGGCAATATGTGGAAACTTATTTTGCAGAGCCGGACACTATCTTTGTGTTCAAAATCTTCTATGAAGTACTTGGAGGAGGAACCCGCCTTGCAATGCCGAAGACAATCTGCGCGCCGGACTCGTCGTCATTGAAGCCTGGTTCAGGGGCTACTGAGGGAGTCCTAGATTAGGGGGTGTCCGGATGGCCGGACTATACCTTCAGCCGGACTCCTGGACTATGAAGATACAAGATTGAAGACTTCGTCCCGTGTCCGGAAGGGACTTTCCTTGGCGTGGAAGGCAAGCTTGGGGATACGGATATGTAGATCTCCTACCATTGTAACCGACTTTGTGTAACCCTAACCCTCTCCGGTGTCTATATAAACTGGAGGCTTTTAGTCCGTAGGACAACATACAAACAACAATCATACCATAGGCTAGCTTCTAGGGTTTAGCCTCTCCGATCTCGTGGTAGATCTACTCTTGTACTACCCATATCATCAATATTAATCAAGCAGGACGTAGGGTTTTACCTCCATCAAGAGGGCCCGAACCTGGGTAAAACTTCGTGTCCCTTGCCTCTTGTTACCATCCGGCCTAGACACACAGTTCAGGACCCCCTACCCGAGATCCACCGGTTTTGACACCGACAACGACCCTTATCACTAAAATACAGAAAGTCACAAACGCACATAACCATGGCTGCAGAGACCTTATCAAGAAAGAACCGTGTCTCTATGGACTTCACGTCTGTCCTTTTAAATACAAAGCAATAAGCTTTTAAAATCAGTGTCTCTCGTATAGGCAATTCTGTGCTTCATAGAGTAAACGTGCGTGGCTGTGCGTAACACAAAGGTTCAGTTCCGTGGGCTAGACGCCCGTGCATCTTCGTCTGATCGAGTCTCGCAGGCGAGCATGACTCTGCGTAATACCATCGACCATGCGCAATAAACGCATGATTGTGACCCTGCCTAATATTAAAGTATGCCTTCGTGGGCTGCTCGTTCGTGCTTCTCCGTCTGAACAAGTCGACTGAATCATTCGGAACACAAACACAAGTGAACATGACTCTATTTAATAACACACGATGCCTTTGTGGATTCGACGCCCGTGGCTGTGACCCTAATTACTGAAACACTGAAACAGAAATATTGCAAGACCGTGGTTTTAAAAAACGCGCAACAGCGGTGACATCTACAATTATGTCCCTGCACTGTGCCTAACCGTACCTCGTGTGCATAACCGTGCTTGCGATGCTTCTGTGATGCAACGATTTCAAACACAACGGGTCATGGTTGTGTTTGCGTTTCTGTTTTACAAATGCATATAGTGCTTGGCAGTAGGTTTCCACCGTTTCCTGGGAAAGAATTACGTCTTTACGTACTACTAAAGCACGTGGAATCACGGGCGTGCCTGTGTCCCGTCGTATCACTTCATGGCCGTTGTGTGGTTCGTGGCAAACCGTGCGTTTGCCATGGTCGTGCATGTGTGACAGGTAGAACAGTGCGTCTCAAATCACTTTTCTACGAAGTCATTATGGTCTGTGTGTTTGCTCACAAACCGTGGTTCTCTGAATCATTTGGAACACAAACGCTAGCACAAGCGAGCATGACTATATATAATATCACACGATGCCTTTTGCGGATTTGACGCCCTTTCCTGTGACCCTTATCATTGAAACACAGAAAGTCACAAATGTACATAGCCGTGGATGCAGAGACTTGAAGCCCTTTTAGTTAATGAAATGTACGGCATGAGCAAAAGACCGTTTAGCCATCTACCGAAATACCGAGTTCGCTGTTGGTAAGGTTACAGATTGAGCAAAAAAGGTACGGGCATTGTTTCAGCACACCTACGTAAATTCCAAAACCGAAAAGTGGCGGGAACATATAACTCCAGCACTGTTTTCAGAACTTACAAATGAATGGATCCTTTAAATCCAGGTGATCAACACATGCGTGCCTTAGATCCAAGTTCCCGTGGTTGCAACTTGGCGACAACCTAAGGCAAGCATGTTTAGAAGCCTTTTTGTCCCACTGAAGCACGTCTTGTTGCTGTTTGTAGAATTCTTCCGTGAAGTGTTCCTGAAGAAGAAACTTGATCCTCATAGTCTGCAGCTATGCTGCATTGAGAATAAAGAATGTTGCAAATCGAATGCTTTTGTTGCATTGAACATAGCTTTCCAGCGTCAGTGACTTCAAACGAACATCATGATGGTGCTTGCAAGAACAGTCGTTCGCAAGACTTTCTTCATTAGGTGTTATTTCCTGAATAAACATGAATATTTGAAATGGTTAAGATCGATAAAGAGTGATTCTGCTGGAAGGAATAAGTCTATAACCTCTGTTGTAATAAAAGCTTTCTTTTTAGTTTTGTCCTAATACTCGTCCATGACTATATACACCTTTGTCCATTACATACAAGTTTTCCTTTTGTTGAATGGAGTTCTGCACCATGCATGGTATGTGTTTTACAATCTGTGTGAGAAGCATCACCTCGATATACAAGTTTTCCAAGCTTCGGAAGTGTTCCACCAAGGAAAAGATTACGTGCAGGTCATAATCCATGCTGATAGACAACGTCTTGATAGAATGAACCAGTGTGGATGTGCTGACTGTCGGCAAACACTTCATGTAGAGTAAAACATAATATTAGTAGAGTAAAGGTTGAATTGCATGGAACTTGTCCGTACCAATGAATGGAGGTGAAAGTATTGTTGAAAGTCAGTACCTGAATAATTATACGGTCATTTGTGATGCCAGATTCACAGAAAATATTAGATAATTTGCCCATGACCTGCAGTTTAGGTGCAGAGGTGATAACTATCCGCAACTTTTTGCAATCACCATCACAAAGCAACCGTTGAAGTGACGAGGCATCTTCTATAACAATTTTACCATAGTAACCAGAAATGCCGATGCTTATAAGGTTAGGTGAGTTTATTCTGATGGAATGGTGCCTGACTGTCCAAACAAGCAGCAGAGACTCAAGTGTAGGAGAAGTAGAGCTGATGATGCTTTGTAATGAGACGTCTGATACATCAACATCTACTAGCGAGAGTCTCCTGAGCAGTGGTAGTTTAAGCACCCATACATAATTGTCTGGTAACTTGCAAAGAGCAAAGGCAATGGTTTGGAGAGAGGAGGAAATCTGAGGGTTTAATGCTGGTGGTGATGGCATGAGCGAAGGGCATGAGAATGGCCCTATGTCATGTTGTCTCAAGCATGGTGGGAATAGGTAGTAAAACTCGAGCACCTAGAGATTGTTCAGTCTTGGGGATCGAAGCCAGTCGTTGACCGTGGAGTGACTGCAGTCGAGGTAGGACGCCGGAATGCAGAGGCGGTGAACTGCACTCTGACGCCCGGAGAGGATGGCCTCTGGAAGGTACGAATCATCATAGGAATTATCTTCACCGACATGTTATACTCTAAAAAAAGTTCCAGTGTATGTTACGCGGACGAGTTCCTCCGGTGTGGCGGAGTTCGCGGTGACCAACTCGAAATGTACTTGATCTAGAGGGTTAAAAAGACGTGGGACAGGGATCTCACGGCAGTCCAGATTCAGAGGAGCGGCACGCCAAACAGGGCGCCACCGACGTGCGAGGATTTGAGTGCGAGCGCCTTCCTTAGTGGACAGACGGGATATGACCTCACCAAGGACACTGTCCGGTAGGTTGCTGATGCGGTCGGGACCAGACTGATCTTCTTGATCCTCGGATCCGGTAGGCGCACCCTCGCCGCTTCCAGCCGCTACCGCCAAACCACCAGAGGAAGGCGTCGCCGGTCGCGCGAGCCTCGCCCTCTTGGTGTTCGGGGCACAGGAGTAGACCTCCATCTCCGTCTCCATTTCTGGGATCGCGCCGCCTGCGAGCGCCGCTATCTGTGGCGTGGATCTAGATAGTCCAAGAAAGAGGAGGGTGTGGCTAGGGTTTCGAGACGCCATCCGTTCGCCTTAAATAGCCGGAGCCTGGCCTCTGGCGACGAGCCAGACCGATGTCACCGGAGGAGACGTCCGTCGGACCCTTGGGTTTCCGTGGCGGCGCCACATGGTGTTCACATCCGAATACGTGGAGACGCCGGCCGAAACGTTGTGTTTCCGCAATCAACGGACGAACATGGCCCCGCACAGAACACAAGCATGCCTCCATCGCCATCCCGACCGTGCCTATTGTCCTGGTAACATAGTCAATGGATGCATTCAGAACACAAAGAGACACCAAGGTGACTCTGGATAATTACAGGTCATGCGTTTGTTAGTTTGACAACCATGCCTGTGACCTGAAACACTGACACGCAAAAAGTCGTCTTCGTGCGTAAAGGATCGTGACGCTACTAAACATACAAAGTCACCTTTCATGCATTTGAGTTAAAAATCTTACAACGAAAACAATTGTAACAAGGACAGCCGCCCAATTCTACTAGGTTTCCGTAATAAACGCACCAACGTCACTTCGGGTAGGAACGAACCATACCGTACCGTAGAATCACAACACTGCCGTTTCTACAAATTGAGACGTGCTTGTCGTGGAACCACTATGCTTGTGCTTTATTTAAAAGCGTGCCGTTTCTATCTTTTAAATACAAGGAAATATAGATAGCCACGAATGTCTATGGCTTTTATATCGAATAATATATGTAACATCAAGAAAGAAGGATGATGCAACTTAATACGGAACCGTGTCCGTAGGGAGTTCACGTCCGTGCTTTTAAATACAAGGAAATAAGATTTTAAAAACAGCGTCCCACGCATAGGCCATTCCGTGCCTCACAGAGAAAACGCATTTGGCTGTGCGTAAGACAAAGGTTCAAAAACAGCGTCTCCCTAATCTGCCACTCATTGCCTCACAAAGTAAACAGCGAGTGTTCATATCAGAACCCAGTTCTGTTCGGTTTGCGCAACAATCGCACGAACGTGACTCTCTCTAATACTAAAGTATGCCTCGATGGGCTTCTCACCCGTGCCTCTCTGTCTAAACGAGTCGACATAATCATTTGGAAAACAGACACAAGTGAACATGACTCTATATAATACCACGTGATGCCTTTGCGTAAGACAGAGGTTCGGCTCTGTGGGCCAAACGCCTGTGCATCTCCGTCTAATAGTCACGGGCTAGCGTGAGTCCATGTAATAATACTACTGAGCATGCCTTTGAGCGCTTCATGCCCGTGCCTGTGTCCTGCTTGAGCTTGTCATAACGTATGTGTCATACTGAAGGGCGAGCTTCGCCTTCGCCTTCTCATCAATAGGATTGATGGAAGTCTCAAATAAAGCAACAACACCAAGCATCCAACAACAAGTCAAGACAGTTTCAAGTTGAAGGAAGTCTCAGATAACCGCTGGGGCAACAGCAAAACAAGCCCGAAACATAACAAGTTCATTTCACAGCGATACACGGCCTATTTATTGAACCTAGATATATATAGATAGATAGGTATGGTAATACACGGCAAGTACTTGGAAACAAGAGCTAACATACCAAGTTCATTTCACATCGAAACATGGTCCAGCCAGTTCTAAATGAGGTTGATAGTGATCATCATCCTCAAGTCACGACGAGGGTGTTCGCAACAGTGAGTAGGATGCCCTGACCTACCCGAAGATTCTTGCCATGAAGGAACTTCTTCCACCCCGCCCGGTTGAAGACAGTGCGACCGTCCGTGTCCACTGCGTAGGCACAGGTGGTGATGGAGCCTGTTCTGGTAAGGCGTAGTCCAGCAGACATGCCTTCTTCATGCGTCTCGATGCCACAACTAACAGATAACCTCTTAGGTAATTTCTGAAAACAGTTGGTATGATATATGAGCATGTCACGTGCAATTATCAGCAAATCATACACTTGAAGACACATATATCATTGGATTCAACACTGAGCATATATATCATCACATCACTACACTAGACGCTAATCATCAAATTACTACAGTAATTAAGCATATCATTAGTTTACTACATACACTAACCACATCATCGCATATTACTACACTACATAAGGATATATCACAGTACTACAACATGCATATCATATCAACTAGTACACTTATTAAGCATGCATATCATGTAATTACCATAGTAAGTAACATACCATGAGATGCTGTTTAAGTCCTTGTGAGGCATGTCACGAATGGCATCCCGACGTAGTCTTCACGTAGCGGAAGCATGTCCCAGAGGTTGCACGTTTCATCGTCGCTCAACCTCAATCTTTGGGCATAGAGTGCTTCATCAAGTGGGTTCTCATCATCGTCTGAATCCTCACCATGGTCCTCCTCATGAACTTCATCCTCACTATCGGAAATCAAATTCAGATAGATAACAGAAATCCTAGGCCTTTTTGCTCTGAAGGAGAAGCTGATCAATTCACCCCCACTAAGACGCAAGCGGGCGATGAAGCGATCCCATTCATCTCCTCCAATCTGGGTTATCGTTCACCCCTTATCGACCTGCATAGTGTATGTCCCCCCAAGAGCATCGAAGGTCACGGTGTCTCCAACGAGCTCATTGAATGCCAATCTCACATTGCATGGGACGATCTGTGCAAGATAAAAACAAATAACAAACACAATGCATTAGTGGAAATAGAAATAAAAACAAAATTAATGAACTGTCAGAAGGTTCATATAAATTGTTACCGCTGCAAAAACAAAAGTAGGGTGGAAGTAGATGCCGAACAACGTGGCAGTACAAAGGCTGGTCCGGCACCGTGACTTGCACAGTCGACACGGTGCTTCCTCCATTCTACAAAGAACATATTGAACTCTAAGTTGAATTGTACGCTACCATAGTACAATACACGGTGCTTCCTCTCTTTTCCCTGTTACAGCTCAGATCCTACACTACGACATCCATCAATCCAACAAAGAAGCATCATATCTATCAACAAATCATCTACCGCATGGATCAAATAAAATTTCTGGATTAGATCTGCGCCCGGAGGGAGACGCATGCGGTTTGGGAAGGGAAGAAGATTCGCGAGGGGATGAGGGGAGATCTCACCTACTTGCCGGAGTTGGTGGCGGCCGCGTAGATCAGGAGGCGAAGAGATGCGTCGTAGGGAGCTGGCGGCGGCGGCGCTAGTCGAGAAGGGGAGGAAGAAGTTGAAAATGATGTGGAGTACTAGGTGCACTTAGAAAAATGTGGTACATGTGGTGGCGCGTTTGTGTGGATGATGAGGGGACCCTACGTGTCGGTACCCATAGAAAAAATTGGCATTTCCAACTGCCTCACGGGTATTCGAACCAATTCGGCTGATGCAGTGTGTTCGGCCGAACCAATTTGCATTTCCTTAAGACATTTATCCAGACATAGACACACGAAAAAAATCACGCACCGAGGTTGTGCTCCATGTGTGGTATAAGTGATCCTGTGAAGCTGCAACTAGGACCAATGTTGATATATGTTGTTATTAGCTAGGGTACCAACACTATTTATCTGAGGAGACGCCCGTCGAAGCGTTGGGTTTCCCCAATAAAGGCACGAAAGTCATGCAAAGAAAAAAATTCTAACAAGGACAGTCGCCCGAACCTATTAGGTTTCTGTAATAAATGCATAAACATGACTCCGAGTAAGAACAAACTATGCCTCCGAGGGCTTGATGTCCATGCTTCTCCTTTTTGACCGAGCCCACCGACTCATTCGGAATACAATCAGAAAACCCTTGTGCGTGACTCTATATAATAGCACGCCATGCCTTTGAGGGCTGTATGCATGTGCTTGTGACCCTTGACACTGAAACACAGACAGCCACGAACGTCGATGCCTTTATCAAGAAAGAAGCGTGACACAATTCAGTTCAGAACGGTGTCTGTATGGACTGCACGTCTGTGCTCTTAAATACAAGGAAATAAGCTTTTAACAACAGTGTCTCTCTTATAGGCCAATCCGTGCCTCGCAGAGTAAACGTTTGTGGCTGTCCGTCAAAGGTTCATCTCCGTGGGCTAAACGCACGTGCATCTTCCTCTGATAGAGTCGCAGTCTAGCGTGACTCTATGTAATACCACCGGCCATGACTTTGAGCGCTTCATGCCCGTGCCTGTGACCCGGAACACTGAATCAAGGATGAGGCGGCTGCTGCGGGTTTCCGCTATAAACGCACGAACGTGATCCCATGTAAAGCATAACCCATGCCTGTCTGGGCTTCATGGCGGTGCCTGTGCTTGCGGACAGTTCAACGGATTCATTTGGAACACGTAGACAAACTAACATGATTCTACACAATGGCAAGCCGTGACTTTCTGGGACTCACGACCGTGCGAGCAATATACCAGACCAGCGTGTCTCGAATAAGCCATTCCGTGCCTCACAAAGTAAACGTGGTTGTGCGTAAGACAAAGCTTTGCCTTAGTGGGCTTAACGACCGTGCTTCTTCATCTGATTGAGTGAACGGAATCATTCGGAACACAAAGACAGGTGAGCGTCACTCTATATAATACAGTATCATGCCTTTGAGGACTGTACGCCCGTGCCTGTGAACCTTAACACTGTAACCATTAGTATCCAAACCTCCGCGCTTCTATCGAATAATATACGTAACATCAAGAAAAAAGCATGACCCAACTGAGTACACAACTGTGTTCGTAGAGAGTTCATATCTTGTGAACTTTTATTAACAAGAGTTCGTGTCCGTAATACCACCGACCATGCCTTTGAGCGTTTTATGCTCATGCCTGTGACCCTTAACACTAACGCCCGTGCGTCTCCGTCTGATAGAGTCGCAGGCTAGCGTGACTCTATGTAATACCATTGACCATGCCTTCTTGTAACCCGAAACACTGAACAAAGAAAGGGCGCCTTCATGTGTGCACAAGACATGACCCTAGTTGGTTCAAAAACTTTGGCTGCCGAGACTTCACGTCCGTGCTTTTAAAAACAACGTCTCTAGAACTGGCCATTACGTTAATGTTCATCCGTACCCATAAACTTGGAATGAACGTGCCCAGGAACACATTTGTTATCAAAGTTACTGACAGCACAAGGTAATGGATGACAACATAAGAAACTTTTAGTGACAGCTTCAGATACGAGGATAAGGGTCGATGCTGTCTACTTAGTCCGGCGATACTTCTTTTTTGGTTGCTCGGTGCGAAGTTCCTCGATCTGTTTCTTAATAACGTATGATTGCAGCTTCAGCTCATCACGCTGAAGTTCGAGCTGCGCCTTCTCATGCATCAGAAGTGCATTGACGGCTTTGTTCTCTTCGTCCAACTTCGTGGATATCTTCAGGAAGTCTTCCACAGCATTGAACAGGTTCTTCAGCTGGTCAAAGGAGAAGATGTCAGATTGATGGCAGGACGCACCCTCATCAACATTAGGATGAAGCTCACCACAATGATCCATGTTTCACAACTAAATCAAGTAGCCGAAAGAAAGAAAAAACGAATGAAGGCGAAGCAGAATGAACTCACAGATGAGGAACCCTCACTAGCCGAGATCTTCCCCTGCGACTGGACATGGCGCTCTGGAGGTGTCTCCTTCTGCACAGCCGTGGCTGAGAGTGTCAGGATAGAGAACAACAAGAGGAGTGGATGGCCTGGAGGCGGACAAAAGGACAAAGGGGGTGTGGCTAGGGTTTCGAGACTCCATCTGGCTTATTCACGTTTCACAACTAAACCAACTAGCCGAAGGAAAGAAAAAACAAATGAAGCAGAAGTAGAGTGAACTTACAGACGAGGAGCCCTTGTCAGCCTGGATCTCCTGCAGTGTCTGGACACTGGGTTCCGCAGTAGTCTCCTCCTGACCAGCCATGGCGGAGAGGGCGAGGATAGAGAGCACCAATAGGAATGAATGGCCTGGCAGCGGGCAGAGGATGGAAGAGTATGTGGCTAGGGTTTTGAAACTCCGTCCGTCCGCCATAAATAGCCGGAGACTGGCCTCGGGCGACGAGCCAGAGCGACGTCACCAGAGGAGACGTCCATCGGACCCTTGGGTTTCCGTGGCGGCGCCACGTGGAGTTCACACCCGAGTAGGTGGAGACGCCCGTCGAAACGTTGTGTTTCCGCAATCAAAGCACGAACGTGGCTCCGCGTAAAACACACGCATGCCTCGCTCGACATCCCGACCGTGCCTGTCCTGGTAATAAAGTCAACGGATGCATTTGGAACACAAAGAGACACGAAGGTGACTCTGGATAATTACATGACATGCGATTTTTGGGCTTGACAACCGTGCCTTTGACCTGAAACACTGACACGCGTAAAGGACAGTCACGCTACTAAACATATAAAGTCGCCTTCGTGCATTTGTTGGCTTGACAGTCGTGCCTGTGACCTGAAACACTGACACACAGAAAGTCGTCTTCTTGCATTTGAATTAAAATAATACAACAAAAAAATTCTAACAAGGAGAGTCGCCCGAATCTATTAGGTGTCCGTAATAAATGCACAAACGTGACTCCGAGTAAGAACAAACTATGCCTCCGAGGGCTTGACGTGCTTGCCTCTCCTTTTGACTGAGCCCACCGACTCATTCGGAATACAATCAGAAAACCTTTGTACTCTATATAATAGCACGCCATGCCTTTGAGGGCTGTACGCACGTGCATCTTCGTCTGATAGAGTCACAGGCTAGCGTGACTCTATGTAATACCACCGACCATGCCTTTGAACGTTTCATGCCCGTGGCTATGACCCGAAACACTGAATCAAGGATGAGGCGGCTGCCACGGGTTTCCGCTATAAACGCACGACCGTGACCCCACGTAAAACGCAAGCATGCCTGTCTGAGCCGCCATACCATGCTTCTCCTAGTGATAGTGTCAACGGAATCATTTTGAACAGATCCCTGCACTCTTCTCCCCTTCCCTCCCGTCCCCAGTTATGTTTCGACGGGTGTCTCCTCGTATTCGGATGTGAATGCCATGTGGCGCCGCTCCGGAAACCCAAGGGTCCAACAAGCGTCCCCTCCGGCGATGCCGCTCTGGCTCGTCGCCCGAGGCCAGGCTCCGGCTATTTAAGGCGAACGGACGGCGTCTCGAAACCCTAGCCACACCCTTTTACTTGGGCTTTTTTGATCCACGCCACATATAGCGGCGCTCGCAGGCAACGCGATCACAGCAACAGAGATGGAGATGGAGATCCACTCCGGTGCGCCATGCACCAAGAGGGCGAAACTCACGCCACCGGCGACGCCGTCCTCTGGTGGTTTGGCGGTAGCCGCTGGAAGCGGCGAGGGTGCGCCTACCAGATCCGAGGATCAGAAAGAGCAGTCTTGTCCGGACCACATCAGCGATCTCCCGGACGCCATCCTCGGTGAGGTCATCTCTCGTCTCTCCACTAGGGAGGGCATCCGCACTCGGATGCTCGCTCGTCGTTGGCGTCCTGTTTGGCCGACCGCTCGTCTGAATCTTGACTGCCGTGAGATCCCTGTCGCTCGTCTTTTTAACGCCCTAGAAACAGTTCATGTCGAGATCATCAGTAGGGTATCTGCCTACAGAGAGGAGCTTTCTCGTATACGATACATCGGAACTTGGCATCAGGGAAAAACAGTTCCTGGTGATGGTTCTTGCCTTCCAGAGTCCATCTTCTCCAGCCATGTGGGCATAGTTCTCCGCCTTTGTATACCGGCGTGCTACCTCCAATGCAGACCCTCTACTGTCCACGCCTGGCTTGAGTCCCCCAGATTGAACAATCTCCAGGTGCTTGAGTTTTACTACCTGTTTCCACGATTTGTGAAAGAAACTATCAAACTATCGCACACATGCTCTTCATCTACGCCCTCACTACCGAAGTCCATCTTTCGGTTTTCCTGTTCTCTGCGCACTGTGAGCTTCGCGTGTTGCCAGATACCAGACCATTATGTAGAGGTACTTGAACTACCGCTAGTCAAGAGACTTTCGCTTGTTGAGTTTGATATATCAGACCTCTCATTACAAAGCATGATCAACTCTAGTTGCCCTGCACTCGAGTGCCTGCTGCTTGTTTGCAATAGAGAAAGGCATCGGATCACAATAAATTCCCCTAACCTTGTAAGCATCGGCATCCGTGGTGAGGTGGGAAAATTCATCATCGAGGATGCCCCCTCACTTCAAAGGTTGATCCACGATGTCCAGAGCAATAACATGGAGGTATTCATCGTCTCTGCACCCAAACAGGAGACATTGGGCAAATTCAGGATCTCGCTTGGCTCTACAGGTCTTATGGTACTGACATTTCACAATAATTCCAGCTGCATTTCCTTGAGAAACTAGTTTCATGTCATCGAACCTTTTGTTCTAATAATTTTATGTTTTATTTTCCATGTTATGTGAAGCATTTGGCAACGGCCAGCCTATCTACAATGCGGCAATTTGTCAAAACCTTGTTTTTGGGCATGACTTATCAAGTGGACGTGCTCATTCACTTGCTTAAGTGCCTTCCAAATCTGGAGAACTTGTTTGTTCAGGTGATGATTCTCACGCCCAATGAAAAGGTCATACCGTGCATAGTGGAGTACTCCTTGCATCTCAAAAAGCTTATCTTACTTTTTGTTTGCAATGGACACATCCTATGTCTAGGCATGTTTTTTTATTACTATACATACATCCGTATCTAGGGAAATTTTCGACGAACTGATTGGGACGGGGGTCATGGAATTTTTCGTTCATTTTGTCCTTCCATAGATCTTGAGTATCTTTCAACCTTTATGTGTTTTCAGGGAGGAAACGTTCCTGATGGTGCAAGAAATTTTTGGCGTCGCAAGCACCGTGCATTTCTCAAAGAACACATCATTCATTTAAAGACAGTAATGCTGGAAGATTATGAAAAAAGCGGGAAGAATATTGAGTTTGTGAGGTTCTTCATTCTATATGCAACGGAGCTAGAGGCCATGAGGATTAAGTTTCACTTTCCCTCAGACTTCACGCAAGAATTTTACAAACTGCAACAAAGTTGTTCCTGTGGGAGAATAAAGTTTCCAAACGCGCCAATCTCAAGTTATCAACATGCTGCAATCATCTATGCTTGGATTTGAAACACAAGCATGTTGAATGCCTTGATTTGTCAGATCCGTTCACTTGTGCCTGCTGGACACTGGGCTGTAGTTAGTTCTTCAAGCTAGTACAATTAGATGTTGGTGCGCCAATCTGATTCTGTGTTATGTCTAAACATGGCTGAAGCCTTTTGCACCGTTTTGTAAGCTTGTTATAACAATGCTTTTGTGTTATGCACCCGCTGTTCTGAAAATTTGATAGTTTTATGTCACTATCGTGATGCTACAAAAACATTCGTGTGCGGTCGTCGACCATGAAACAAAAACATTTGGAAGAGAATATTTTGTGTAAACGCATCTCCGTGAACGAGTTTATGTCTGAGTACAAACAATCGAGTCGGCATTGGCGTGCGTCGGCTTCAGGAGTAAGCGCGACTCTGTAGATTGTAGATTTTACGTGTGTCAGTGCTAGTGCGGCGCTCCTGTTTGACATAGGACCGTGCCTTTAACAAGTCAGTGCTACGTCACCAGAGGCATGGTTCCCCATGCCTGCCAAAGCGACATCTGTGCCTTGCTAGATTACAGTAACCCATGTCCCGTCGAACGATCCAAGACGAAAGATTGCCTCTTTGAAATATAAAAATATTCAGGAGATCAATATTTGATGTGTGTAGACCGTCACACACCCTCTGAAAGATTGCAAAAAATGAGATACATGCCTTTAGTCAAGTAACCATGTCCAAGCATAAACTTATACTAGACGAGTATCCCTTGCAACGTTTCAAAAGAAGGCAACTGTTAATAATCATTCTTCGAGGATAGCTTTGATCATCAGGAGGTCATCAGTGTTTGCAAACCCTTGCCCCAAAAGATCACAGATGACACTTTCCATCTTCTTTCTATTCTCCTTCAGTTTATGCACCTCCTCCTTCAGAAAATCCCTGTCCAGCTTAATCTCACCATTGTCGTCCTTAAGATTGTGAATGGCACTTGTGAGAGACCTCTGAATGGGCTTGACGTATTTATCAACGATAACCATCCGCTTCTTCTGCCTGTCAATCTTCATGGTAGTTACATTAGTTCTTTCCACAGCTACAACAAGATTCTCGAGCTTAAGGTTCACTTGTTCATTATCCATTTTAAGCCTGCTCATCTCTTCATCCTTTGCTTGCCTATCATCATTGCTCTCATCTAACATCCCCTAGAGCTTGAGTAGGCACCTCTGCATAATGATAGGCCATGGGCGGTCAACCCATTCGACGACTCCACAGTTCACGCCTCTCTACGAACAAAAAAGGAACAAAATAAACAGAGACTATTAATACACTGCTGCAGAAGCTCTGGAAAATAATAAAGTTCACATATACTTGGTTTATAACCTCATTCAACTAACTATGGACCGTGCTTGTGCAATGTGGCACTTCAATGGTTAGGTACCCACAACACTAATTATGGTGCTTCGCCCACCCTGTACGCGGAGTTATTTCATAATTGTACTTAGTTTCTTTTAAGCCAGCTTGAATTAATCTGGAGCTACCTCTGCAGACAACTTATTTAGAGAATTTTTTTTGAATAATATACTGACTATTAAACATAAGTCCCATTTGTAAACAAACATGAGAGTGTCTAGATCACTTCTTTTGTGTTCAATTATGTAAAATAAGTAGCGACCTTTACCCTTTTTTGTAAAGTAAAAGGACTACACAATGTTTCCTACAATCAACCGGAAAACACAAAGAAGAAATCAGTCTTCTTTGGTATACTACAAGTCCTATATCCAAACAGTTTGATTCAACAATAAAGTAACTCGGATTTTCGAAAGTGACTAACTTTCACAGCACAACCGAAGAACCTCCTCCCCGTGTCACTTCCTTCAAAAGCCACACACCTGAGAGGCTTGGTATCATGAAGAACACAGTAGAGAGGACGGTCGAGCTCTTTGCCACAGAAATCATTATCTTCGATGGTGTCAGGGTTCTCCTACAAGGACACATGAATGTTCAGAGCTCAGATCTTTTGTTTGGAAAACAAACCCCAGTTCAACGCTCCGCATATAGCAGGAAATCACCTACATAGAAATCTAAATCTAGTTCAAGGAAGTTCAAGCCTTCTTTCCTCCCCTCTTGTCCGAAGTTTTGTGTCAACATGGCCCAAAGGGTGTGAGCAGTTCCAACGCCGTATGCGGCGTCGAATTTGAGAGGAGAGAGAGAGAGAGAGAGAGAGAGAGAGAGAGAGAGAGGAAGAGATATAGTGATAGAGCGAGAGGGGAAATGAAGGCGAGGGATTTCGACATGGTCCGGCTCGACCAAATACTCCACCTACTTGCCAGACCCACCAACCCCCACCCCCGTCCCACGCTCCTTTTTTGTGCTGGGATGGCAAGGAGCCATTTACTGTTGTCATTAGTTTCAGCTTTAGCGAACGAGTACACAAAATTTCTTCCCTCTCCATAATTACTCCATAAATACATCGTTATGTGCGTCTTCCCTTCCGAGTCACTTGATCTTCCGCTCCCCTTCTCTGGTTCCTTCCGTCTTTCTTGCTTCGTCTTCTTCACTCTACAGTCCACATAGATGGATCTACGATTCGCCCACTTGCTCTAAAATACAGTAAAAATTTTCCCCTCTGCTTAATACTTACGTGTTGCGCACTGTCTTTTTTTAGATGGATTCTTGTTGTCTGTTACCCTTTTAATTTTAGTTTTTGTGTTAACATCCTACCCCTTTGAAGAGGTTCTATAGGGGAATAATCTTGGAGGACAATAGTTGATTTTAGTTTTTGTGTTAACATCCTACCCCTTTGAAGAGGTTCTATATGGGAACAATCTTGGAGGACAACAGTTGATTTTTTTTCAGCTAGTTCGCTCCAAGAGCTTGTAGATTTGAAGAGGTCTGTGCATGCTCTTTCATTCTTTACAGAGTCACTAACATCAATGGATATCACCATATCAGCATTCGCTTTGCTCTGTCTTACTCGTTGAAACATGCGTGTATCAGTGATATACAGTCCTTTTATTCTTTGTACCATTAGCGGAGTGTTGAAATAAACTTTTCTTTAATAATTAATGAACCCGAGTCTTATATATTGTTACATCTCGTAGACAAAGATGGCGTGTGATGTTTGCAGGAACCTCAACTGTCCCGGTGTTGAATCTGATGTTGCCCAATCTTTCTTGATTGTGTCTTTGCCTCGTTGTTATGAATCTTGCCTGGTAAGTTGTGCTATGAAATCATGTGTGGCCAGTAAAAAACCTCCGTCATTGTATTTGTTACAGTTATCTTTATTCAGCAGTCAGCAACCACACGTATTCCTTCGGAGCGAACTATACTGCGCATGCTTGTTTTTATTTTATAGGCCTTGATGTAATTAGAAGTTCAAGTGTTTTGTATAGGTTTAATTAAATGTCATAGATGTTGCATGTGCCCGCGCCTGAAAACCAAGAAATTTCAAGGAAAAAAAACTCTTTCATGCATTTGTTTTCTGAAAATCAGTAAAACATTTATATACCTTTGTCTTAATTTTACTTTTATGCAGTATGTCCCATGCTACTACCGGAACTAGGTCCTTTCTTTGATCTCTTTATGGAAAGATGAAGCTTTCGAGGATGGTTTTGAAGACAAAGATTTTGACCTTGTGTTCGGCACTAGTGAGGAATTGTCTTACAAGATTAAGTTTACAGATGGCAACCACATGTCTAAGTTTCATGGACTTGGATGGGAAAAGTTGATACGTGACTATGATCTGTTTTATGGTGATATTATACAATTGGAATTGCAAGCAGAAGATTTCTTCTTTCCCATTGACTTGATGTTGAGTGAATCTCGAGGAGGTCACAAAGCGTTACCCAAACCTTCCGTTGGTATGTTCTGATCGCTTATCAATATTTGTTCTGGTTTAACATTTATCTATTATAATTTTACTGTGGTATGTCGTTGATATTTATGTGCTTAATATCTGTGATATAATGTATTAAATCTTTCTTTGTACTCACAATGTAGTTTAAAACTGTAATTTCCGTTTGAAAAGCCAATATTTGTTTATTTTAGTTTTAACTGCTCTATTCATTGCTTCACACATAGTGGCTAATACGTGGTTGTATTTATTTAGCCCTTGAAGGCCTCAGTTTATCGAAAAGGAGCTACATAGACGAGACAGTCTACACCCGGGGCATAAAACTTTCCTATATCGACATGGCTTGCATGATTAAACTAGTCCTAAATGCTAAACACATCCCCGCCATTACCTTTGTGCACCGTCTATGTTTCACCAACGTTCACACAGACCATTTGGTACGTCGTTGTTTATTTCTCTAAACCACAGTCAACATGCGTGTCTTCGTAATCTGATGCCAGAATAGTTTGTTATTGTACAGAAAATCCCAGCTATCGTTACCAATGATCTTAGGATGAATCTTGGATATTTGCTTCTCAAGGGCAGCATCAGGCTTGTACAAATTTTCAGCAGCGTTGATATGCCTGGCACCTACTGTATACACAAAGATGGAAGGATGGCGATCACTGGGATTTCTGCTTTTGCAGATGCAGCTAGGCTCACAGTTGATTGCGTTGTACTCATTAATATCCAGTGGCACACTGTGCGCGTGCAGGACTCGCTCTCACTTGTGATCACCGGTATTTACAAAAAAACAGAATGACGCGATATGTGTACGCTGATGGAGGGATGGCATTACACCACATGAATTTTAGCTACTGTGGTATTAAGTTAAGTATCGTACGTGTGTTATTTCAAACTATGAGTGCAGTTCAAATCATCATAGTACATAACTAATAGAACTTATCAGTTCAAATTCTTATTCAAACTATGGTACTAAAAGCAGATGCGATCCTAAACATGGTTGTCGTCGCTGTTGTTGTTGTTGTTGTGGGTGTGTCTCTCGGTTCGGCATGTTTGCTCGGAGAGGTACTTGAACCTAGTGCAGATTCAGTCTTGTGTTAAGAAGACTCATGGTCATGCCTCTATGCTATGATTAGCTTAACTGACTTTGTGCAATAAGAGAGGCACAACCGTGAAGTTAGTTAAGGCACAGTCATATATTATAAGAGGGGACGGTCGTGCCTCCCAATTGTCATTATTTCAGCTGAGTCGTGTACTCAGATAGGCACATTGGTCGAGCAAGCGGAGGCACGGTCCCATATTAGGAAGAATACTTGCGGTCGTGCCTCCCATGTCAAAAAGAAGAGTTGCGATCGTGCGTCCGTGCTCAGTATGTTTGTAGTGACACGCTGCTCGGAGAGGCATGTGCGTGAATGAAGTGGAGGCATGGATTATGGGTTGTTTCCACTGTCCGATTTCACTGTTCTCGCAACGACATCACTTAAAAAAATACTACTTTTTTGGATAAATGGTGTTTTGCAACACCTCCGTCCTCTAAACCGTCTTTCCAGATCCACCGGGTCCGTCGCTCCTACATGGAGTCCGACGCCTCTAGTACCAAGAGGACAAGGCTCGTGCCACCGACGACGCATTCCTCTGGGTGTTTGGCGGTACCGGAGGGGACCGGTGAAGGTCCGCCCACCGGATCTGAGGAACACGGGAAAAAAACTCGTCCGGACCGCATTAGCGATCTCCCGGACGTCATCCTAGGTGAGATCATCTCTTGTCTCCCCATTAGGGATAGCATCCGTACTCGCATCCTCGCTCGTCGATGGCATCCTTTATGGCCCACCGCTCCTCTGAATCTCGACTGTCGTGAGATCCCTGCCGCTCGTCTTTTTAAGCCTCTAGAAATAGTTCATATCGAGAAAATCTTCGTGGCGCCTCCTACCTGGGAGCTCGCCCGCGAAAGGCACTTCGGAACTCGGTGCCCTCAAAAATCTGGCACTGATAATACCACCCTTCCGGATGCCATCTTCTCTGCCCATGTGGGCACAGTTCACCGTCTCCGCATACCGGCGTGCTACCTCCAATCCAGACCCTCCGCCGTCAACGCCTGGTTGAAATCATCCAAACTGAACAATCTCCAGGTGCTCGAGTTCTATTACATGTTCCTAGATTTCGTGAGAGAGTGTGCCGTACAACCACTCACACACCCATCATCTGCGCCCTTTGCACCGGCGTCCTTCTCTCCGTTTGCGTCCTCCCTACACACCACCACCTCTTTGCCAAATACCAGACAGTTACGTTCAGGCTCTTAAACTACCACTGCTCAAGAGACTTTCACTTGTGGACATTGGTATATCAGACATCTCGCTTGAAAGTATCATCCACTCTAGTTGCCCCGCACTCCAGTGCCTACTGCTTACTTGGAATATGGAAAGTCGTTGCATAAGAATAAACTCACGTAACCTTGTAAGTATTGCAATTCGCTGTGGACATGGTGAAGTTGTTATAGAGGATGCCCCATCACTTCAGCGGTTGCTTAACGATATTCTCAGCGGCAACTTGCAGATAACTGTCATGTCTGCACCTAAACTAGAGATTGTGGGAAAATTCCATGATTTTTTCTCTAAATCCAAGGTCACGCGTAACCCTACAATTATCCAGGTACCTAGTTTTCAGCTGCATTTGTCCGAGTAAACAAATTTCATGTAATAGAACCTTTTGTTCAATTTTTGAAATCGTTGTGCGTGCACCATGCAGGGTTTGCCGGCAGTCAGCCTGACAACACTGCTTCAAACAGTCAAGACTTTGCTCATCAAGATGTGTTTTGAAGTGGACGTGGCTGTTTCCCTGATGCAGTGCTTTCGAAGCCTTGAGAACTTGTTTATCGAGGTGATGATTCTCACACACATTGAAAGCCCATAACATGCAAACTATACTACTTCTACTGTATGTCTTAAAAGGCTTGTCTTACATTCGCCTGTAAATTGATACACCCGTGGCTAGACATGTTTTAGTATTTCATACACCCGTATCTATAGAGAATCTAATAAATACCTTACACTGGATGCTCTTTCGACAGAATCTCTGTTTTTAGAGCTTAAGTATTTTCATTCTTCATGTACATCTAGGGAGGACTCTGTTGCGGAGAAACAAATACATGGCATCGCAGGCACTGACCGTCTGTCAAACGAGATGACTTTCGTCTGAAGACAGTAACGTTGGATGACTATGAACCCTGCTTGGTAAACATTGAATTTGTGAGATTCTTTGTTCTGAGTGCAAGCAAGCTTGAGACCATGAGGCTTAACTATCGCTACCACCAAGACTTCACAGAAGAATTTTACGAAAAGCATCAAAAGGATCTTCTATGGCACAAAAAGGCTTCTGAACGTGCTCGCCTTATATTATCAGGAGCGTGCAAGCACCGGTTCTTTTATTTAAAACTCACGCGTGTTGAATACCTGGATTTGATGGACCCATTCAGATGTGACTGCTGAACATAGAGCTGGAGTAAGTTGTCCAAGCTTGCAGGGTTACATGTTGTTGCGCCCTTTTGAACGTGCGTTTCGTCTGAACATGAACAGACAACCCTTGTAATATTTTGTATTGTCTGTAAGCTTGCCAAAACAATCCTTGATTATAAAGTGTTGTAATTGTGCAAACGAAAGTGTTGTAACTATGCAAACGTCAATGTTTCAGCGGAAAGATTCTGAGTATTTTACCGTCACGACACTGATTCTTTGTTAGTATAGTACGATGTTCCCACTGATAATGAAATCGTCAGTGGGAACCTTTCCAATACCGAAGCAAGTCCGTGATTGGTAGGCCAATAAAACCGTGTGTCTCGTGACATGACGGCTGTTCTTCGTGTTAAGGTCACACTTTGTCTAGAAACTTCACAACCGTGGTTTTCTAACTGAGTATTAAGAAGGTTGGCACACGTGCATGTATCGCCCTTACTTTGGCGCCTTCTGCTCACACTTTTCTGCACCCAGAGAGGGTTTATGCTGAGTCAAGAACTTTTCTGCATCTACGTGCCTCCATAGCTGACATAAGCCGTGGCTATTAGGTGCCCGTGGAGCCAGACGCCCGCGGGTCCAGAGAGCTCACAACGGTGCCGCTCCAGCAGAGCATTCTCACCCATGCCTCTGTCACCACACTTTTGTGCATCCATTGGGCTGACACTCGTGCCTAAGAGGCTTCATTTCCACGCCTCTGGTGTTTCAATACACGTGCCTCACATGACACTTGTCGTGACCCTTGTGATTGCAGAGAATACACACCCGTGCCTCCATAGCTGAGTATTCTGATCCATGCCTCTGCCACCGAAATTTTGTGCATTCGGAGGGTTGACGATCGTATGTGCCTGTAGAGGCTAGACTTCGGTGCCTCCGGAGCCTGCACCCTTGTGCCTCACGTGCCACGAGCCGTGGCTTTTACGTTCCGCTAGAGACACATCGCCGTGGATCCAGATACTTCACAAACATGTCTTTTCACCTGAGTGTTCGCAGGCATGCCTCTGGCACCACACTTTTGTTCATCCAGGGAGTTGATAGCTGGCTCTGTGGAGGCTTCAACGAGGTCCGTTCTTGTACAGACTGCAATTAGATGCCTCCACCGCCTGCACGCACGTGCCTCAAATGAGATTTGCCCCCGTGTCGTGGCGCCACACCCCTGTGTCTCTACAGACCGCGCAACCGTGCGTTTTAACTGAGTATTCGGACACATGCCTCCCCCACCAAACTTCTGTGTATCTGGACAGTTGATACCCGTGCCTCGTTGTAACACCCCGGATATAACTTTCCCAATTTGTACTCCAACTCTTGCCGTTTCCGGCGTTAAGTTATTTTATTTTCTTGGGTTCGGGTCTTTGTATCCGTGTGTTGTTATCGTTGTCATGCATCTCATATCATGTCATCATGTGCATTGCATTTGCATACGTGTTCGTCTCATGCATTCGAGCTTTTTCCCCGTTGTCCGTTTTGCATTCCGGCGCTTCGTTCTCCTCCTGTGGTCATTTCTAGCTTTCTTTCGTGTGTGGGGATTAAACATTTCCGGATTGGACCGAGACTTTCCAAGCGGCCTTGGTTTACTACCGGTAGACCGCCTGTCAAGTTTCGTATCATTTGGACTTCGTTTGATACTCCAACGGTTAACCGAGGGACCGAAAAGGCCTCGTGTGTGTTGCAGCCCAACACCCCTCCAATTTGGCCCAAAACCCACCTAAGTCTTCTCCATCATCTAGATCGTTCGATCACGATCGCGTGGCCGCAAACCGCACCTCATTTGGACTCTCCTAGCTCCCTCTATGCCTATTTAAAGACCCTTCCCGAAAATCCGGATCTCTCCCTCTCCAAAACCCTAATTTTCCACCGCGCGCCGGACATTGTCCGCCCGGGGCGGACACACTGCCGCCAGCCAACCGCCTCCTGCCACGTCATCGCCCGCCGCCGCCACTCCCACCGCGGCCCGGGGAGCCCGCATCCGGCCCCCGCGGCCCGGTGAGCGCCGCCGCCGCCCGGGTCTCGTCTCTCGCGCCGCGCTGCCACCTCCCTCGCCTCCGGCGCTCTGGCCGCCGAGCCGCCATCGCCGCCCCGCCACAGCTCCTCGCCGGCCCCGCCGCCTCTGGCCGCCGCACCGGCCTCGACCGCGCCGCCCGCCGTGCGCCGCCGCCCGGCCCGGATCCGGCGAAGATCCGGCCGGCCCCTTGCTCCGCCGGCCACTCCGGCGAGCTCCAGCCCCGCCAGTGAACAGTGCGCGCCGCCGCCTCGATCTGCGTGCCGGGTCAAACCCTAGATCCGGAGGTGTTTTTATTCTTCTAAGTCCCGAAATTTTCAGTTCAAGTGCTCATGTTCGTAGCTCCGTAACTTTGCATCCGTAGCTCTGATTCATGCATATAGCATATCAAAATGTTCATCTCAGAGAGTACATCATTTCATTCCATTGCATCATTTTCATTTGAGTTCATCTTGATGCCTGAAATGCTGTTAGAAGAGGGCTATTTGAGATTATTGTCAGATCTGCTACTCCATTTAGGTTTTTGTCATTTTTGCCATGATTATTGTGTGCATGCTATGCCCTAGTGCTCTACATGTGTTTGTTAAGGGTTTTGTCATCTTTCCAGAGGTGCAACCCATGTATTTTTGTGATGTGTGTGGTGACTTGTGCAAGCTTGCAAAGTGGTGCACTTGTTAATTCTGTTTTCAGGGACTTAGTAATTTCACTAAGTCCTGGAGCTGTTTATCTCATGATGCCATATGTTCATGTTGTTTCCTAGTGATCCGTGCCTCTTTTGAGGATGATCAGTAAGGATGTTTTGTTAATATTGTAGTGCTCTATCCATCCATGTCTTTGTTTGCATTTATGGATCACCCTAGCTTGAGTCAATCGAGCTCTATTTTTGCTACTTTGTGAATCTGGGCAGATTGTCAACTTGTTTGCAATTTTGCCGGTGATGTTGTAGTTGATCATGCATGCTATGCTATTGTTCTTGCCATGTCTAGCTTTCATTTTGTTCCTTCTTGATGGGTGTATGCTTGTCTTTCCATGACTTGCTCTGTAGTGAGTGCATCGAGCTCGTAAACATGCCTACTTGAGTTATATTTCAGCATGTGTGAGTTTTTCACCAAGTCTGAAAACTGATTATGTTTTTACTATGTTCACATGCTTGCAATTGTATTTTCTGATCCCTTTTGGCTCAAGATCACTAAGGGACTTTTGTTAATATCTTTGAGTAGCTCCATGCCATGCTTTACTTTGCCATGATCAGGCCCTTTATCATGTAGTTTTGTTGCTCCGAAGAGGGCTACCTGATCTGAAATTCCAGACAAGTGTTAATTTCACTAAGTCTGAGAACTGTTTGCCATATGCATTTTTGCCATGCTTGTTTGAACCTGTTAATGGATGAATTGGTCGTAGCTCAGTGCTAGACTTTTGTTAAGAATCTTGTGTGCATCCCTGCCATGTATTTTGTTGTCATGTTTGGGTGCTTTAGCTTGTTCATTTCGTTGCATTTAGATGGCTACTTGCTGTAAATTACAGACCGGTGCCATATTTGAATCGCTTGCCATTTCCAAACCGTAACTCCGATTCCGGTGTTCTTTATATCATTTTCAAGCGATTTCATCTCATCTTTCCAGTGGCACACTTGGATTTCCAAGTTGAGGCCAGGTTCATGCATTTCCTGTCATATATTTCATTTGGCATCCTGCATCGCATCCCGCATAGCATATCATCATTGCATCATATTGCTTGATCCTTGCACGTGGTTGATTGTATCCTTGTTGCTTGTTTGTCTTGTTTGGGTAGAGCCGGGAGACGAGTTCTCGAGGAGCCCGTTGAGTTTGCTTTCGAGGATCCAGTCAACTCTGACAACTGTGCAGGCAAGATGATCATACCCTCGAAATCACTACTATCTTTGCTATGCTAGTTTGTTCGCTCTTTTGCTATGCCATTGCTACGATGCCTACCACTTGCTTTCAAGCCTCCCAAATTGCCATGTCAAACCTCTAACCCACCATTGTCCTAGCAAACCGTTGATTGGCTATGTTACCGCTTTGCTCAGCCCCTCTTATAGCGTTGCTGGTTGCAGGTGAAGATTGAAGGCCGTTCCTTTTTGGAACATTTATTTACTTGTTGGGATATCATTATATTACCTTGTTATCTTAATGCATCTATACACTTGGTAAAGGGTGGAAGGCTCGGCCTCTCGCCGAGTGTTTTGTTCCACTCTTGCCGCCCTAGTTTCCGTCATATCGGTGTTATGTTCCCGGATTTTGCGTTCCTTACGCGGTTGGGTTATAATGGGAACCCCTTGATAGTTCGCCTTGATTAAAGCTTTTCCAGCAATGCCCAACCTTGGTTTTACCATTCTCCACCTAGCCTCTTTTTCCCCTGGGTTTCCGGAGCCCGAGGGTCATCTTATTTTAAACCCCCCCTGGGCCAGTGCTCCTCTGAGTGTTGGTCCGACCGAGTAGACTGCGGGGCCACCTCGGGGCAACTTGAGGGTTGGTTTTACTCGTAGGATGTCTCATCTGAGTGTGCCCTGAGAACGAGATATGTGCAGCTCCTATCGGGATTTGTCGGCACATTCGGGCGGTGTTGCTGGTCTTGTTTTAACCTGTCGAAGTGTCTTGAAGAACCGAGATACCGAGTCTGATCGGAACGTCTTGGGAGGAGGTCTATTCCTTCGTTGACCGTGAGAGCTTGTCATGGGCTAAGTTGGGACTCCCCTGCAGGGATTTGAACTTTTGAAAGCCGTGCCCGCGGTTATGGGCAGATGGGAATTTGTTAATGTCCGGTTGTAGATAACTTGAACCTTAATTAATTAAAATAAATCAACTGAGTGTGTTACCGTGATGGCCTCTTCTCGGCGGAGTCCGGGAAGTGGACACGGTGTTGGAGTAATGTTTGCGCAGGTTGCTCCCTAGTTTCTCGCTCGCGCTTTGCCTCCTCTTCTCGCTCTCTTTTGTGAATAAGTTAGCCACCATACTTGCTAGTCGCTTGCTGCAGCTCCACTCATATTTTACCTTGCCTTACCTATAAGCTTAAATAGTCTTGATCGCGAGGGTGCGAGATTGCTGAGTCCCTGTGGCTCACAGATTACTATTACACCAGATGCAAGGCCTGATGATTCCGCTCCAGGAGACGCGTATGAGCTCAAGTGGGAGTTCGACGAAGACTCTCAACGACTATGTTTCCTTTCCCGATGATCAGTAGTGGTGCCCAGTTGGGGGTAAACGGGACCGTTGTCGCATGTTGGGTTCTCTTTTATTTTGGCGCTGTAGTCAGGCCATGAGTTTTTGGATGATGTAATGTTATTTATGTACTTGATTGACGTGGCGAGTGTAAGCCAACTATGTTATCTCCCATTTCATTATTATATTACATGGGATGTTGTGAAGATTGCCTAATTTGCGACATATGCCTTCAATGCGATTATGCCTCTAAGTCGTGCCTCGACACGTGGGAGATATAGTCGCATCGAGGGTGTTACACTCATGAAGACGCACGTCTGTCCACGCCATGACTATTCCACCACGTCTATCGAAATCTTCTAGATTAGGTACGTATATATATTGTCGTCTTTATGGATCGTAAAACCCTAACCCTTTTCCTAGATCCACCGCACAGAGACCTGCAACAGAGGCGGCACGAGCTTGGCAATGGAGATGAAGAAGCGTGCCTCTAGCAACAAGAAGACGAGGTTCGCCGCTGTACCCATGCCCTCTAAGCTCGTTAAGAGGAGCGGCTGTGGCTCGCCCACTAGATCCGAGAACCATGTTGAGTCTGGTCCGGACCGCATCAGCGATCTTCCCGACGCCATCCTCGGCGAGATCATCTCTCGCCTGCCCATAAAGGAAGGCATGCGCACACAAGTGCTCGCATCTCGGTGGCGTCGCATATGGCGCACCGCACCACTTGATCTCGACTTTCATGTGATCCTTGATACTCGTTCTACCAGATCTCTGGAAAAAATCTGTTGCCAAATCATCCGCGTTCTCCCAGGCAAGCAAATCATCCAGGAAACATACGTCGGAACTCACTGCCGACATCTTTGTTGCAACTGCCGCGGAGAATCTATCGCCGATGGCTTCAGTCTTCCTGTATCTATCCTCTCCGATCACAAGGGCCCGATTCGCCGCCTCTACATCCCGACAAGCTACCTCCAGTGCGATCCTTGTGGCGTCGATGAGTTGTTCCTGACTCGAAATCTGGACAAACTCCAGGTTTTAGAGTTCTATCATATATTCCCAAAATTCTTCTACCCAGTGCCCAGGCAAGCACGCAGAATCCCTTCTTCTATGCCGTCGCCACCGGCATCCATCTCGAGATTTCGCTTGTCTCTCCACACCATCACCTTCGCCATGTGCAAACTAGAAGATAATCTTCTAGAAATGCTTTGCCTCCCACTACTCAGGAGACTTTCGCTGGTGGAGGTTTATATATCGGATGTCTCCTTGGAGAAGTTCATCCACCACGGTTGCCCTGCCTTGGAGTGCCTGCTGCTTGTTTGCAACAAGAAATTCTACTGTCTACGAATAAACTCAGCTAGGCTTGTAAGCATTGGCATTCGTTTCAATGGAGGAAAACTGACCATTGAGGATGCGCCTTCCCTCCGGAGACTGCTGCATGATTCTGTAGATTCACAACTATAGATAACAATTTTGTCCGCACCTGTGTTGGACACACTGGGAAAATTTTCTGAATTACCCAACGAAACAAATATCGTCATTGGGACTACAGTTATTTAGGTACTTCCTCTGCACGTTACTTTGACCTGCTCAAAAGCACTTGAGATTCACATCCACGAGCTAATAATATAACGTTATATGCTTAATGAAGGGTCTTTGCATAAGTAGCCTACACGCGGTGATGTATTCCGTCAAGACCTTGTTTATCTCACAGACATGCTTTAATCTGGATGAGATTGTTGACTTGCTGTGATGCTTTCAATGCTTGCAAAACTTGTTTATCGAGGTGATGATTTCACACACGTTGAAAGCCCACGCAAAATATGCATAATATACTGGCACTAACTCTTAACTTTGCTCTTCCCGTGAGTTTAGGGAGGAGGATGGGATCAAAGAGGTATAACAAATGAATGGCGCCAAAAGCAGCGGGTGTTTCTCAATAATCACAACATTTGTTTGAGGACATTAACGCTAGAAGACTATGATGTCACAGATGCAAACACTGAATTTGTGACATTCTTTATTCTCAATGCTAGGATGCTACTAACCATCAGGCTTAAGTTTGGCCTGCGCAGAGATTTCACTCGTGAATTTTACAAACGGCAAGAAGAGGTACTGCAGATGGACAAAAGGGCTTCTAATTGCGCAGAGCTTAAATTAACAACAACTTGCGAGCACATGCACATGGACTTAAAAAACACAGGTGTTGAATATCTGGATTTGCCAGATCCATTCAACTGTGGATGCTGAAAAATAGGTCTGAAGAGATGTACATGCTATATTGAATGAGTGCATTGTGTAAACATGGTCAAGCAATTATGTACATGCTTTCCGTTTTCAATATCAATCATATGTTTCTGGACCCTATGATAAAAGAAATCAGCTCACACATATGCTCAAAAATAAAACTAGTATCCTCTTGTTTATCTCAATTGCTTGGCATGAAATTCTGTCTTTTAAAAGCAACATGCGTCCACTGCAAACCTGCAACTGCTCCAATCGCGCCTCTCCGAAGGACGTCTCGTGCACCCCACAGGAAACGTCCGTGTGAACACATCTCTGAAAACATTTGGAATGTTGTGATAATGACTTAAGGTCAGCAACGAACCTCCAATCACTTTTTAGATGTTGGGTTTCCATTTCTCATTATCATATTGAACAAAACTGATGCATCCGAAGAATTCGTCAAAGCAAAAGATTACGTGCCCCTTTTAATTGCAGACATCGTGTCCCTCCGAGAGACCGTGTCAGAAATGAATATTTCGGAAAATAGTAGCACGGTCTTTTGCGTCATTTAAACATACACCCGTGCCTCTCTCAATGAACAAGTAACTTAAAGTGTTACGAAAACTGAGGCACTTCACTGCATTTTCTCCTTGGATAACCGTGCGCACTGTGGCTTCACTCCACTGTCCCTCGGAGTGGCCGTGTCATGCGAAAACAACTAGGAGAACACAACTAGGAATGGTCGTGTCATGCGAAAACAACTAGGAGAACACGACTAGCAATGGCCATGTCATGCGAAATCAACTAGGAGAACACAACTAGGAATGGCCATGTCATGCGAAAACAACTAGGAGAACACAAAAGACGCCTGTGCATCGTCCGCACGTACATTTAGAACACAGAGGCCTTTCCGTGCGTCTCATTCTTATCCTTACAGGACAATGTGCACCGTGGCTTCACGTCCCTGTCTCTCGGAGAGACCGTACTAGGGAAAAATACTTCGGAAAACAGAACCATGGTCGTGCATCATGGACGTGCACAACCTGTCTCAGTGAACGCCCCACTGAGAAAATTTCGAAAACAGAAACAAAACCGTGCCTTATATGCATGTAAGTCTGTGCGTGTTGGGGTCGTCCGTGCGTGCCTCTATGCTCCTATAATAAGCCTATAGCCCCATGCCAGTGAACAGGCGCGTATTATAACTGTCTGCTCTGCTTTGTGCCAACCCAGACCGCCCCCTCCCACTCACCCGCTGTAGCGTTCATCGTCTCTTCTCTCTTGATTCTCCCTCTAGATCAAGGGTTAGTCCATTTTTCTTAATTTCTATGTGAATTTTTCGCTACGATCAGTTTTCCTCTCTGTTGGTTTCATCTCTCCGTGATTGAAAGCGACGCAACTGTGCTGTTATGCTAGGAATTGCCTGGAAATTCGTTGTGATCTAGACCAAATCATCGCATTACGAGGGCGAACCTGTACAGGACCCGTGCCTCTTAAGGGCGGAGTTGATTTGAAGTTGGCGTTTGTGCTTGAGAACGCTACGAGCTGCAGCGACCTGCGGCAGGTGAGCGATGAACTTCGTCGAGGGAGGTTGGTAGTTTAAATTGAAGCCCGTTAGGTCTTGCAAACAATGGCGGTGGCCGGAAGTCCAAGCGAGTGGCCAGACGTTGAGCTCTATTGCTTAACTGGACACAGGGTGCTGGAGGTCGGCGTTTGGGGTGCTGTTGACTGGGAGTTGGGGTCTGTGCTTGAAGATAGTGTTTGGGGTACTGTACGCTGGAGGCAAGGTTAACGTTGATAGATCACCCGTTTCAAATACCACCTAGCACACATGTTCTGGTGGTTGGCATCGGCGACGGTGGCGTATGGTCGTGGATGACGTTGTTGCTGGATGCAGCTCCGACCAATTTACATATAATTTTAATGTTACAAACACTCCTTTGAGACGCCCGGTGATAGACTATTGTTTCTCCTTTTTGTCTGTCTTGTCTTGAAATATACATTTGCTAAAGCTTCTTTTAAAAGCAAGCAGCAGAAATCCTTTTTAGGAAATTGCTTGTGAACGACTATTTATGTAGAAATGCCGGTTTAGCCGAATAGTTTTTCAAGATAATGAAATTTTCCTTGTGTTGAGAATTTCATATAAACGTTTTTTTGCAACGTATTACAGGGGAAACCATGTGCTGTGGCATATGTACCAACTTTGGTTGCTCCGGACTGGAGTCAGGCGTTCTTCACAGCGCGATAATAGTGCATCTTCCTTGATGCTTCAAGACATGTGTGGTAAGGAGAAATGTCTGCCACCCCATGCTGCCCATCAGTTACTACCAACTAGTGTATCTTTCTGATGAAGGAAATAAAAGTTTCTACCATATTGTTTGAATCGAATGCCTACATTTAAGCATTTAATGATATGTTTTCAATTTTTGATGTACCTTGTTTTATCAAATAGCAACCTGTTGAAAACAATTGGTACATATATGATAAGCGCTATCTGTCTTGGTTATACATGCCTGGTAAGATTATTTTTTCCTGCGCAGTATGTGCCATGCTACTGCAGGCAGCAAGTCACTTCTTCAATCTATCGGTGGAAAGAGAAAGCATTTCAAGAATAAGGAAAACAAAGAAATCCAGTACTTATCACTAACGAGGATCTGTCATATGAGATTTACATCACCGATGAACCTAACCGGTCTAAAATTCATGGACCTGGCTGGGAAAAGTTAATTAGTGACTACGATCTTCATTATCGAGATGTAATCATCATAAACCTAGATACTGGGAGTCTGTCCATTGAGATAGATCTGAGACTCAGTGATTCCCGAGGAGGTCACAGGCCCCTCCCCAAACTATCACTAGGTAAGTGCACAAACTTCCATCCTATTATATCAACTACGTCTATCAGCATAATTTGGTACTCCTACCCATGTCCACTAAATTAATGACATACTTACAGTCAAAGTTATTTTGAAAACATTTTATGCAATTCTGTTGATTATCATCCCAACTTGATCACATGCATTGAATTTAACCATTCATTTTAAACTTAAATACCGAGTTCATCTGTTTAAACAAATTTGTTTGAAAATGAGTTATTTTGTTCCATGCAGCTCTTGATTTTCTAAATGACTCGGAAAGGGAGTACATTGGGAAAACAGTGTTCGGTCAAGGCGTTAACCTCTCATACAGACAGTTAGGACAGATGATATACCATGTGTTTGAGTCTGACGACTTCCCCACCATACCCTTTGTGCAGCGTCTAAACGTCACCAATGTCATAAATGGTCATCTGGTTAGTCATTTAATATTTGTTTTGATCCACTGCCATGGTTTTGTTTGCTATTTTCGATGTTTTATGTCCTTGTACATTGATTTTATCTACTAATATCTGTACAATCTGCAGAGAATCCCATCTGCCGTTGTGAGGCTTCTAAAGATGAACCTGGGATATCTACTTGAAAACGGTGGTATCAGCCTAAAAGAGATGTATGATGCAATAGACATGAGCACAACGTACTCCATACGAGCTGACGGCAGAATGGAGGTGATCGATTTTTCAGATTTTGCTCGGGAAGCTCAGCTAAAGGTTGGTTCAATTGTCCTTGTCACAATTGAAAAGCGGTGGCCAACATTGGGAAACATGAAGCTGCTGCGGATGATAATCAACGACCTTTCCTGATAGAGCGTTGCCGGTGGCTATACTTCCTAGTTCAATAATTTATGTATGTTTTTTGAACAGCCTGTACACATCAGTTTTGTTATTTAGTTATGTCATGGTATGTAACTGAGCATATAATTACGTCCAAGAGGACGGTGGTGAAAATTCCCTGTCAAAGAAGGTGAAACACTTACATGGGTTAGTTTATTTATCTTGATAATAATAAAGGGATTCGCTGAATAATAATGGAGGATGAATGGCTGTGGTGAAGTATGTTTCAGAATAGTTTAGTGACGTTACTAGCTCCGCACGTCAGTAGTATACATATTTTTCACTATGGTGCTCCGCAGAATAGCGTCATGCCAAGTAGTTTGTTGCGATGAGATCAAGCATACACCTCTGTCAACCGCACAGCACTTCTCCTAAAAACCTAGCGCCTTCCCATATGCCTCAGTCACCTTAAACATCCATGCCTCACGTAGCATCGTTCATGTGCCTCTAGATGTGCTACTCGCTGTATAAGTGCGTTTCACAGCTGCATGCCTATGCCCCTCGTTTCTTCTCGTTGTTTCTGCCCATCTTGTACTTGCAACTATTTCAGACATCACCGTGCCTGTTGAGTCGACACATTCATGACTCTCACGTCCATGCCTCTGTAAGAATAACGACGGTGCTTGTAAGAGTGCGGCATTACAGGTGATACATTCAGGACACATTAGGGACCACCTTGCCACTATTTCAGACATGACCGTGCGTGTTCCGTCGTCACATTCATGCCTCTCAAAGTTAACTGAAAAACATTTCGAAAAAACAGTAAACAGACGCCTATTGTCAATCCTCACGTCACGTACATTCGACATATTCGACGTTCATTCTTTCATCACAAGAGTAATTGCCGTGCCTCTGCCATAGAATATATAAGTGTAAAACGATTATTCCTACACTTGTAAAACCCGGAATGCCCTAGATAAATGTCGAATCACACCTTGCGGCAAAACCATGGAGGCCAGTGCTTCTCAGGAACACATCTGTGGCTTCTTGCGCATGTAGTTGAGTGCACGGCTTTTTGTTCGTGCACGTGCCTCACGTCGCAGCATAGCACGAATTGACGTCCGTGAACCATGTAACTTCATTTCCATGCCTGACGTAGCATCGTATCTATGCCTCTACTTGCACCTCTTATTGTATAAGTGCTTCTTGCAGCTGCATATCCACGCCTGTCGTTGCTTCTGGTTCTTTCTGTCCATCTCGTAGCGTCAACTGCAACAGTACCTCTGAAGAAACACAACACTGCTCCTACCAACGAATGTATCACTGAAAACAGTTGCCACTCCCAATGAATGTACCACGCCCGTGTGTCTGATAGTTAAACCAGCCACTTCAAGCATGCTTCTCTTGGTCAGAGACTTGTGCCTCTACATACTGCCCCTGCATGCCTCACGAGATAAATTGTAAAAGTTAACATTTCACAGCAAACTACGCAAGACAACGAGCATCTCCCCGACTTGCTGGAGATACGACGGTTGCTAAAAACATAACTGCTGATTTTATTTTTAATTTTTATAAAGAAAAACCACGATCAAAAACTCAGGATGTGCACAACCGCACCACCAGGGAGATAAAAACCATGATCCAGAACCCACGATGTGCACAACCGCATCGACAGTGAGATCGTGCACTCCTTTGCCGCTTCCCCGCCCTTAAATTTAGACTTCTGCCGCGGCCTTCTTACACACAAACAACAGAAATCGCCATTGCGCTCCCACTCATTGTTCCCCACGAAAAACCAGGTTGCAAAAGGACCAACTGCTCCAGGCCATGGGATTCATCAAGGAATTCAAGGAGGTGCAGGCCCACGGCAACACCAAGTTGCACGTGATCCACACCAACGACTTACACAAGGCAGCGACCACCATCGAGCAGTACGAGCGACACCTCGAATTCGAGCGCCACAAGATCGTCGGAGTTGATGTGGAGTACACCAACGATGTTGGCGAAGATCAGAAACCAGCCCTCGTCCAGCTATCCGTCGACAAGGATCATCCGGTGTTGCTCTTCCAACTGAGCGCCGCCGACAAGAACTGCACCAGGTTCGACAACTTCCTCGCCGACCCCAGATACACGTTTGCTGGCTTCTCCATTGACGGCGACATAGAGATGCTCAGGCGCGTCGGACTAAAGATCGCCTACTTCATCGACATCCAGAAGGAATGGAGGGTGCCTACAGCTACTAAGCGTCTGGACTCCCTTGATGATGTCTCAGGCATCATTGTCCACGACTACTACAACAGCATGAAGAAGAAGCTCACCAATGTAGAGCACCAGCGCTGGGCGCGCATGCCCCTGTCCATGAGGCACATCGAGTACACGGCAAAAGATGCTTACGCTGCGTACGAGATATGGAGCCGTCTCACCATCATCCAGGAAGGCCTCCGCCGGGCAAAACTCGAGAAGGAGCAGACCAGGAAGCGCGCAAGGTGCTGGGGCGACTACGACTACTGAAGCAGGTGGTCCCGGCCAAGAAAAGTAACTAGAAGATTGCTCATGCCATTCTAGATTTCCTGTTAGATTTGCTTTCTCTCAAGACTGTCGTTTGCTTGTTCTAAATTTAGATTTGCTTGTGTCGCAGTTAACCTTGTAGTTTTCTTACAGTTTACATATCTACTGAACAAGTTTATTTCCAGTGCAATGTTGCAGTTTTCTATTATTAGAATATATTGGCGTGAATTGAAAAATATAAACACAGTACAGATAACCTTGTAATTTTGCTTCCAATTTACATATCTTCTGAAGAAGTTTATTTCCAGTGTAATGTTGCAATTTTCTATTATTTGAATATATTGGCGTGAACTAAAAATATAAACACAGTACAGATAACCTTGTAATTTTGCTTCCAATTTACATATCTTCTGAACAAGTTTATATCTCATGTAATGTTGCAGTTTTCTATTATTAGAATATATTGGCGTGAACTGAAAAATATAAACACAGTACAGATACTATACGATTAGCGTAACGCATAGAGCAGGTACACATAGCAATCCACAAAAATGACGAGCATGCAATGCACTAGTACCTTTGTGGGTGCAGTGTCGAAATGCAAGGACAACAATTACAGAATGCTCCTAAAAGCAGTGCACAATGTTCTAACAAACCAGTGCACACACAAATATTAAAAATCGTTCGTATGGAACACTTTGGAAAAACATTTTGAATACAAAGGTAGTTAGGTGTTTATTCTCCTTGGAAAACACTGCTTACGCCCGTGACCCTCAGAGAAGAACACTACAGAGACACGGTTGTCCGTCAATAACACCAACTAGCTACTTAAAAAACCCACGAAGGCTATTCGGTGCCTCCACTCCTATGGAGACCGCGCGTTACATCGACCCGCTGGCACTAAACGTGACGTCACCGAAAATGCAGAGGCAGAAGCGTGCCTTACAGCCAGCTTCCGACGTACCGAGTCTATGAAGATTTACTTCCTTCTTAACATTGGAGGTGACTATCGCAAAGGCATAGGCTCCATCATTCACCTCCGTGCCTCGGCAAGAACGACGACCATGCTTGTAACTATAAAGCGTATAGGACACCTTAGGGATGACCTTGCGCATGTACTTCAGTGCACGGCTATTTGTTTGTGCCCGTGCCTCACATAGCACCATAGCACGAATAGACGTCCGTGCAATCACATAGCTTCAACTCCGTGCATCACGTAGCATCATATCTGTGCCTCTTGTTTCGCCTCTAGCTGTATGAGTGCTTCTTGCAGCTGCATGACGACGCCTCTCGTTGCTTCTTGTTCTTTCCGACAATCTCGTAGCGTCAACTGCAACACGGACACAGAACAGTTCCTCTAAAGAAACACAACACTGCTCCTACCAGCGATTGTATCACTGAAAACAATTGCCACTCCCAATAAATGTACCATGCCCCTGTGTCTGAGAGTTAAAGATGTCATTTGAAGCATGCTTCTCTTGGTCAGAGACTTGTGCCTCTACAATACATACTGCCCCTGCATGCCTCACGAGATTGTAAAAGTTAAGATTTGACAGCAAACTACGAAAGACAACGATCATCTCCACGACTTGCTAGAGATATGACATTTTTAAAAATACAACTGATGATTTTATTTTTATTTTTTATAAAGAATACCCACGATCCAGAACCCACGATGTGCACAACCGCCCTTAAATTTAGACTCCCGCCACGGCCTTCTCACACACAAAGAACAAAAATCGCCATTGCTCTCGCACTCATTGTTCCCCACGAAAAATCAGATTATAGGAGGACCAACTGCTCCAAGCGATGGGATTCACCAGGGAATTCATGGAGGTGCAGGCCCACGGCAACACAAAGTTGCACGTGATCCACATCAACGACTTGCACAAGGCGGCGACCACCATTGAGCAGTTCGAGCGACACCTCCAGTTCGAACGCCACAAGATCGTCGGAGTTGATGTGAAGTACACCAACGACCATGGCGAAGATCAGAAACCCGCCCTAGTCCAGCTCTCCATCGGCAAGGATCATCCGGTGCTGCTCTTCCAACTGAGCGCGGCCGACAAGAACTGCACCAAGTTCGACAACTTCCTCGCGGACCCCAGGTACACGTTTGTTGGCTTCTCCATCGACGGCGACATAGAGATGCTCGGCCGCGTCGGACTGGAGATCGCCCACTACGTCGACATCCAGAAGGAATGGAGGGTGCCTACAGCTACCAAGCCTCTGGACTCCCTTGGGACGTCTCAAGCATCCCCTGGTACCAAGGGGACCATGCGTAACTTGGCTTCACGTCACTTTACACAACATTCTAGACGTCAACCAAAAGATTCACCTTCTTTCTGATATGTTCATTAATGAGGCCTAATGCCTTCGAAAACACATGGAGCTCATAGTCCATGCCCCCCACAATGAAAATGTGCCACTGAAAGCTTCTTTAAAACAGAGGCACACCTTCACGTCCTCGCATAATGATCATTTTCGCGTTCGTACCTCCCTTGAAATCACGTCTCCGTGCCTCCAGTTAGTTGCGTGCATGCCTCTACATCGGGTAACACCGTACCTCTCTCGGGCGTAACATGTTAAGAAAGTTGCTGAGAACAAAAACATCAGCAAACCGAGCATTACGTCCACCCCATTGGCACTAAACATGACATCAACGAAAACGCAGAGGCAGGAGCGTGCCTTACAGCCAGCTTCCGACATATCGCAGACGTGAAGATTTGCTTCCTCCTTAATATAGGACGTGACTATCGCAGACGCAAATGCTCCATCCTTCACCTCCGTGCCTCAACAAGAACGACGATCGTGCTTGTAACAGTAAAGTGTATAGATGATACCTTAAGGAGACATTAGGGACCACCTTGCACCTATTTCATATGTGACCGTGCCCGTTCCGTCGGCACATTCATGCCTCTCACAATAGTAATTGCCATGCCTCTGCCACACAACATATAAGTGAAAAACAATTCTTTCTACACTTATAAAACCCCGAATGTCCTGGATAAATGTCGAATCCCATCTTGCGGTAAAACCATGCAAGACGGTGCTTCTCATAAGCACATCTGTGGCTTTTTCGTGCATGTTGTTGAGTGCCTCTCTAGAATCTAACAATGTTGAAACCATAATCAAATCTAACCACACTGAAATCTCTAGAATCAAATATGTGCCCTAGTTGAGACGTTTATTTTGTACTTGAAACTGCAATCTATAATAAAACAATACAATGTAATAAAACATACGCCTTCCGACCCAAATATGGTACTTAAAACTGCAATTTGTAATAAAACATACACCTTCCATCACAAATTAATTCGCTCAACGTTGTACTAACCAGTACAACGTGAATTGTACTGCAAAGTTGACACATTTATTTTGGACGGCGTAGTACTACTACTTAGGAACAAAACACAATTGTTTGACATGGAAACGAAATTGTCTCCGGTCTGACAACGACGGTTGCTTCACATTGTTCAACCTTTATAGACACAGAAAACATGAAAAGCATAAAAAGCATGGAAAAGCAAACATCTACCAACAAAACTACACTACTCCCCGTCGTCGGAGATGTCCACTAGTCGTTGGCCTCTGCCTCCTGCTCCGCATCCAGCTCGTCGAAGAGCACATCGGTCTTCGCCTACTCTTCCCGGAGGAATCACCGGTTGGACTCCACATACGCCTCATCTTGGATGGACTCCAGGATAGCGGTCTGCTCCACCATCAAGGCCGATTCACCGAGATAGAACTCCGCCTCGTCTTCCTCGTCACCGCACTCCTCGTCGTCCTTGTCTTCCTCGTCACCAGCCTCCTCGCCGTCCTCGTCCATGCCTTCCTTGACGTCCTCGTCATCCTTGTCCACGCCTTCCTCATCGTCCTCGTCCACACCTTCCTCGTCCTCCTCCTCATCCTCATCCATGCCTTCCTCGTCGTCCTCGTCATCCTCGTCCACGCCTTCCACGTCGTCTTCCTCATCCTTGTCACCCCCCTCCTCTTCCTCCATCACATCTCCCCCAACTGGATCAACTCCCTGCATGAGCTCCGATGGATCCCCCTCCACTTCCTCCACCTCCCCAATCTCCTCTGGCCCCGGCGAGTCCGGAGACATGCCCGCTGCGACCCGAGCGGCGCGCCTTGAACGGATGTCCTCCTGCAACTGAAAGCGACGCTCGGGAGTAAGCATCGCATAAGTAGTTATCTTGTGTCGAACCATGGCGGGGAACGTCACAAACGAAAAGAGGAAGATGGGTGATTTCCTAAGATTGCCGGTGAAAGAGGGAGAAGCAGGATGATGTCTAGTGGTGGCGGACGCCGCTCGGCTTAAATAACTGCCTCTTGACCTCGGGCGACGGAACGGTGACACGCGGCGTTCACTTCACCGACGGATGAGACGGCCGTCGGTCCTTTTGGATTCCGCAGCGCCGACACGTGGCGTTCACTCTATTAAATACCTCCACCTCCTTCAGAACGGCGTCACCAGAGGAAACGCACGTCGGACCCTTGGGTTTCCGGAGCGGCGTTCACACCGAATACAAGGGGACGCCATGAATGTGACTCCGTGTAACGCATATAGTTGTGTCTTTCAGTGCGAACGATTCAACAGAATCATTTGGAACACCAAGACAAACTAATGTCACTCTACACAATGCGACGCTGTGCCTTCCTGGGACCCATAGCCGTGCGAATAATATACCACACCAGCGTCTCTCGAATAAGCCATTCCCTGCTTCATAGAGTAAACAGTGGGCATTCACAACTGAACCAATTCCGCTGGGTCTCCCCAATTAAAGAACCTTTGTGCGCTGAACGGTGGTGCCTCTCCGTCTGAACGAGTCGACGGAATCATAAGGAACACAAACACACGGGAGCGTGACTCTATATTATAGGGCAGCATGCCTTTTAGCGCTTCACGCCCGTGCCTGTGACCCTTAACACTGCCACGAACGTCCACGCCATCATCAGTGCACAAGTCATGTCGATACCTAATACAGAACCGTAGTTGTAGTCACTTAACGCCCGTCCTCCTAATAAAAGAAGCGCCACGAAACTCAGCACACAGCCGTGGCTTTTAAAAACAAGGAAATTACGCTTTTAAACACCTCGTCTCTCGAACCGGTTACTCGCAAAGTAAACATTTAGCATTAACACCTAAACCCATTTCGCTTTGTTTCAACAATAAACTTACGAAACGTGACTCTCCGACAGACCCAACCATGCCCTGATGGCATTCATGTCCGTGCCTCTTGTACTGAACTAGTCAACGGAATCATTTCAAACACAAATACAGGTGAACGAGACTCTACATAAAACCACGCCATTTGGAACACCAACACAAACTAACGTCACTCTACACAATAAAACGCCGAGCCTTCCTGGGACCCATGACCGTGCGAAGAATATACCACACCGGCGTCTCTCAAATAGGCTATTCGGTGCCTCACAGAGAAAACAATGGATGTTCACATCTGAACCAATTCCGATGGGTCTCCCCAATTAAAGAAAGAACCTGACGGTGCCTTTGTGCGCTGAACGCCCATGCCTCTCCGTCTGATCGAGTCGTCGGAATGATTCGGAACTCAAACACACGGGAAAGTGACTCTATATTATACGGTAGCATGCCTTTTAGCGCTTCACGCCCGTGCCTGTGACCCTTAACACTGCCATGAACGTCCACGCCATCAACAGTGCACAAGTCATCATCCGTGGCTATATTCACTTCACGTCTGTGCTTCTAATAAACGAAGCGCGACGTAACTCAGTACAGAACCGTGGCTTTTAAAAACAATGAACTTACGCTTTTAAACAACTCGACTCTCAAATCTCACAAAGCAAACAGCTAGCGTTAACATCTAAACCCATTCTGCTTTCTTTCCAAGATAAACGTACGAACGTGACTATGCAAAAGACGAAACCATTCCCCTGTGGGATTCACCTGCGTACGTGCCTATTTTTCTCAACGAGTCGACGGAAACATTTCGAACACAAATATAGGCGAACTTGACTCTATATAAAACCACACCATGAATCTATGGGATGCAAGCCCGTGTCTGTGACCCGAAACACTGCAACACAGAAAAGCCACGAACGTACACGCCTTCAATAGTACACAAGTCATTACAAATACTAGGTTCACAACCGTGGATGCAGAGACTTCACGTCCCGTGCATCATAAGTAATGGCACCTAATTACAACGATATTCGAAACCAAAATACATTTTATTTGCAAGGTAGCTGACACCGAAATTTCACAAGACAAGGTAACAAACTCCACTCCACTGCTTAACAACAACAGACGCACACAACAACCAGGGACGATGCTGTATACCTAGTCCCCACCAACCTTCTTGTTGCTTTGCTCCCAGCGCAGTTCATCAATCTCCTCCTTCAGCGCCTTCATATTCTCGTCATGTCGCTTCACACCTGCGGACGATTCCTGCAACGACCGGATGTGCTCTCTAAGGAGATTTTTCGTCTCAGCCGTAATTTCTACGATCCTGGCATTCGCCTTCTCCAAATCTTCTCTTGTTTCCTCGCAAAGCTTCTTCCACGCGTAGGTGATCTCCAGCAGCTGCTCGTACGTTTTGTCAGCCTTTGGAAGTGAAACCAAAGTATTCATCTCATCGACCAGGTTATTGAGAGTAACTAACAAGGACCTCACAGCACTTGCCGTCGCCGCCCCGCTCACCATTCCCTTCTCTTTCGAGCCACAGCTGCTCCCCAATTCTACAGAAGGGGACTTCTGTTCAAGACCATGACGCAGACTAACCCTACCTCCAACTGACTGTAAATCAGTATCAGCAAAACACACCCACATCAAATTAGGAGTCAGCTGACCACAATAATTCATGTTTCACAAACTAAATCAAAGCAGCCGAAAGAAAGAAAAAACGAATGAAGGAGAAGCAAAAACAGGGTGAACTTACAGACAAGGAACCCTCGCGAGTCGGGATCTCCTCCCGCGACAGCGCACAACTGTCCGGAGTAGTCTCCTTCTGCCCAGCCATGGCGGAGATGGTCAGTGAATAGTGATGAGCAACAGGAGTGGAAGGCCTGGCGGCGGACGAAGGGAGGAGTTGGATGTGGCTAGGGTTTCGATACCCCGTCCTGCTTAAATAGTCGGAGCCTGGTCTCGGGCGACAAGCCAAAGCGGCGTCACTGGAGGAGACGCCCGTCGGACCATTAGGTTTCTGGAGCGGCGCCACGTGGCATTCACTCCCGAATACGAAGAGACGCCCATCGAACCGTTGGGTTTCCGTGATTCTTGGTAAAGCATAACCATGCCTCCTGGTAAAGCATAACCATGCCTCCTCGCGCTGCACGGACGTGCCTGCCGTTGCGAACGGTTCAACGGAATCATTTGGAACATGAAAACAACATAACGTGACTCTTCAGAATGCCACGCCGTCACTTCCTGGGATCCACCACCATGCAAATAATACACCACAGCAGCTTCTCTCGAACAAGCCATTCCGTGACTCACCGAGTAAACAGTGAGTGATCACACCTGAACCCTTTCTGCTAGGTTTCCGCAATTAAAGAAACGAACATGACTGTGAGTAAGACCAAATGGTGCCTTTCCGCTGGGTTTCCATCTGATCGAGTCAACGGAATTATTCGGAACACAAACACAGACAAGCGTGACTCTATATAATACCACACCATGCCCGTACCTCTCCCATCTAATCGACTCCACGCCTCTATCGAGTAATATACGAAACATCAAGAAAGAAGCGTGACTGTGCTTTTGAAAATGAGCAAACAACCTTTTAACAACAGAGTCAATAGAAAGTGTTGGCATCTCAACCCATTCCGCTGGGTTAAAGAAACGGACGTGACTGTGCGTAATGCAAAGCTATGCCTCTGTGGGCTCACCGGCCGTGCATCTCCTTCTGATCGAGTCGACAGAAGCACTCCGAACAGAAACACAGGGGAACGTGAATCTATATCATACGGAACCATGCCTCTTTGAGCTTCACGCCCGTGCCTCTAACCCTTAACACTGCCACGAACGTCCACGCCATCGTCAGTGCACAGGTCATGTCGCTACCTGGAACAGAACCATGGTTGTAGTCACTTCACGCCCGTGCTTACAGAACCGTGACTTTTAAAAACAAGGAACTTATGCTTTTAAACAACTCGACTCTTGAATCGGCCACTCACAAAGTAAACAGCTATCGTTAACATTTAAACCCATTCTGCTTTCTTTCCATGATAAACGTAGGAACGTGACTATGCGAAAGACGAAACCATGCCCCCATGGAATTCACCTGCGTACGTGCCTATTTTTCTGAACAAGTCAACGGAATCATTTCGAACACAAATACAGGCGAACGTGACTCTTTATAAAACCACACCATAAATCTGTGGGATGCAAGCCCGTGTCTGTGACCCGAAACACTCCAACACAGTAAAGTCACGAACATACACGCCTTCATCAGTACACAAGTCATTACAATAATAGGTTAACAACCATGGATGCAGAGACTTCATGTCCCGTGCATCAAAAGTAATGGTGCCTAATTACAACGATACTTGAAACCAAAATACATTTTGTTTGCAAGGTAGCTGACAGCGAAATTTCACAAGTAAAGGTAAGAAACTACACTCCACTACTTAAGAACACCAGGGATGCCCCTGTATACCTAGTCCCTAACGACCTTGTTGCTGGTTTGCTCCCGGCGCAGTTCATCAATCTCCTTCTTCAGCGCCTTCACATCCTCGTCATGTCTCTTCGCAGCTGCAACCGATTCTTGCAACGACCGGACATGCTTTTCAAGGAGATTGTTCTTCTCAACCGTAATTTCTACGATCCTGGCATTCGCCTTCTTCAAATCTTCCCTTGCTTCCTGGAAGAGCCCCTGCCACCCATGGATGATCTCCACCAGCTCGTCACACGTTTCGTTAGCCTCTGCAAATGAAACAACACACACCATTCCCGTCGCCGCTCCGCTCACCATTCCCATCTCTTTCGAGCCACAGCTGCTCCCCAATTCTACAGCAAGGGACTTCTGTTCAAGACCATGACGCAGACTAACCCTACCTCCAACTGACTATAAATCAGTATCAGCAAGACAGACACACATCAAATAAGGAGTCAGCTGACCACAATAATTCATGTTTCACAAACTAAATCAAAGCAACCGAAAGAAACAAAAAACGAATGAAGGAGAAGCAGAAACAGGGTGAACTTACAGATGAGGAACCCTCACGAGCCTGGATCTCCTCCCGCGACAGGGCACGGCGGTCCGGAGTAGTCTCCTTCTGCCCAGCCATGGCGGAGATGGCTAGTGAATAGTGATGAGCAACAGGAGTGGAAGGCCTGGTGGCGAACGAAGCGAGGAGTAGAATGTGGCTAGGGTTTCGACACTCCGTCCATCCGCCTTAAATAGCCGGAGCCTAGCCTCGGGCGACGAGCCAGAACGGCGTCACCGGAGGAGACGCCCGTCGCACCGTTAGGTTTCTAGAGCGGAGCCACGTGGCGTTCACTCCCGAGGTACGAAGAGACGGCCGTCGAACCGTTGGGTTTCCGCCATAAACGCACGAATGTGACTATTGGTAAATCATAACCATGCCTCTTCGCGCTGCACGGATGTGCCTGCCGTTGCGAACGGTTCAGCGGAATCATTTGGAACATGAAAACAACATAACGTGACTCTTCACAATACCACGTGTCACTTCCTCGGACCCACCACCGTGCAAAGAATACACCACAGCAGCTTCTCTCGAACAAGCCATTCCGTGCCTCCTCACTCAGTAAACAGTGAGTGTTCACACCTGAACCCTTTCCGCTGGGTTTCCATCTGATCGAGTCAACGGAATTATTCAGAATGCAATCACAGACGAGCGTGACTCTATATAACACCACACCATGCCCGTGCTCTCCATCTAATCGAGTCCACGCCTTTATCTAGTAATATATGAAACATCAAGAAAGAAGCGTGATTGTGCTTTTGAAAACAAGGAAACAAGCTTTTAACAACAGAGTCAATAGTAAGTGTTGGTGTCTCAACCCATTCCGCTGCGTTAAATAAACGAACGTGACTGTGCGTAATGCAAAGCTATGCCTCTGTGGGCTCACCTGCCGTGCATCTCCTTCGGATCGAGTCGACGGAAGCACTCGGAACAGAAACACAGGGGAACATGACTCTATATCATACGGCACCATGCCTCGTAGAGTTTCACGCCCGTGCCTGTGACCCTTAACACTGACACGAACATCCACGCAATCGTCAGTGCACAGGTCATGTCGCTACCTGGAACAGAACCGTGGTTGTAGTCACTTCACGCCCGTGCTTCTAATAAAAGAAGCGCCACGCAACTCAGCACAGAGCCGTGGCTTCTAAAAACAAGGAACTCTTACCCTTTTCCGATGGGTTTCCGCAATTAAAGAAACGAACGTGACTATGAGTAAGACCAAACAATGCCTTTCCGCTTGGTTTCCATCTCATCAAGTCAACAGAATTATTCGGAACACAAACACAGACGAGTGTGACTCTATATAACACCACACCATGCCCGTGCCTCTCCATCTAATCGAGTCCACGCCTTTATCGAGTAATATACGAAACAACAAGAAAGAAGCGTGACTATGAGTAAGGAAACAAGATTTTAACAACAGAGTCAAATAGTAAGTGTTGGCATCTCAACCAATTCCGCTGGGTTAAAGAAACGAACGTGACTGTGCGGAATGAAAAGCTTTGCCTCACCGGTCGTGCCTCTCCTTCTGATAGAGCCTGACGGAAGCAATCAGAACAAAAACACAGGGGAGTGTGACTCCATATTTTACGGCAACATGCCGCTTAGCGCTGCACGCCCGTGCCTGTGAACCTTAACATTACCACGAATGTCCACACCATTGTCAGTACACAACTCATGTCATTGACTGGTACAGAACCGACGCTGTATTCACTTCATGACCGACGCTAACAAGCGACATCCATGCCCAGAGCCTACTCATCTACATGTACCAACGAACGAAACAACACGACGACAATGCAACGCATAAATGCTTTACAGGTTCATGTAAGTACAAAAGGCCACATGCCCCAACGCAACGAAAAAACACACGCTTCAAGCTCTCTGCCTACACTCCAGCAACGTTCTTGATCGGCTGGTGGGCGAGCGCATCCTCAATCTGCTTCTTCGTCGCCTCATGACCTTCCTTCACAGCACCATACGAATCCTCAACCAGGCTCTCGTACTTGACGAGAACCTCAGCATTCTCATCCATAAGCTGCTCCACTTCGCCCGACAGCTTCTGCACCAACGCATGGCTTTGCTCATACAGATTCTTCCAGCGGGCGGCCTCCTATCCTTCTGGTGGAGCTCTTTGAGAAGCTTCTCATTCTCATACAGAGATCGAAATATGAGACTAGTGGACTTCTCCACAGAGGCATTGCTCTGCGGCACCAACTTCTCCAGCCGAGCGATGAACTGCTGCTGCTTAATTAGCTCATCGAGCACGTCGTCGTTGGCTAAGGAATTCGGTACTGCCATCTTGCCGAGATCGTCTCCATGGCGAATGCGCTTGTGGGAGGATTCACCTCCATGCGAGAGATCGTTGGACACCTGGGCAACGGGGCATGACATCCCTGCCGCCGCTACAGTGTCGCGGTGGCACCTCTCCCTTCTTTCTGCGGCTTTGGTCCTCGCTGCGTGGTTGCTTGAACACCCAGAACCCCTCTTACCTGCCATGGTGCAAGCAAGGAGCTACAAGCTAGAAAGAGGTGTCTGTCTCTGGAGAATTGTGGACGTGGAGTGTTCCATGAGTAGGTACCTTTTTATAACACATGCACACCGGTCAGACGGTCAAACAGAGTAACCGACACCTCGAATTCTCACAATCTCTCTTAAATACCTCGAACTCTGGACGCCTAGGAAACACAAGTACTATCATTTCGTCTCCCCGTGCGTTCGTCCACACTACAACCACTCAACTTCTTTCAAATGGTTCGTACATATTCAATAAAAAACATCTCAAACACAGTTAACTTACTGTATACATCTAACTATATTCCAGAGAAATTACTGTCGAATTCATACTAATATACATTGCCATTTTTTTGAAATGGTATTTGTATCAAAATCTTACTATATCCGCGAATTAACTTTCACGCTTCTCGAGGTGACACCTTAGTGAAAACGTCCGTAACACACGCAGGCACGAACGTGACGCTCTTTAATAACAAACAGTGCCTCCAGGCAACGCACAACCGCGACTCTCCACAGAAAAGGAACGAGTCGACAAGGAAAAAATTTCCATAGAAAGCGTCAGTAGTCTGCCTGTGGCATTAGAAACACAGTGCCAACTCGGCTTCACTTCCACGCACCTCACAGTGTCTCGCCAGAGAAAATGCATGTAACACACGCATGGACAAACGTGACTCTCGCTAATAACAATACTTGCCCCCGCTGTTTTCACATCCATTCCTCTCCAAGAGAACGAGCGAGCGGAATCATTCGGAAATACCAAAAGCATACAACCATGGTAACTTGACTCAGACCAATGCGTTAACATGCTTCCCATGAGTTCATGTCCATGCCTCTCCAAATGAACTGGCGAGCGGAATCGTTTGGAACACAAAGAACCATGCAACATGACTCTCTCTAATAACAAACAGTGCCTGCCTGGAACGCACCACCGCAACTCTCCACAAAAAAGGAAGGAAAGCATTTCCATACACAGCGCCAGTAGTGTGCCTATTGCATTGGCAACATAGTGCCAACTCGGCTTCACTTCCACGCACCTCACAGTGACTCGCCAGAGAAAATGCATGTAACACACGCGTGGACAAAACATGACTCTGGCTAATAACAATACTTGCCCCCGCCGTTTTCACATCCATTCCTCTCCAAGAGAACGAGCGAGCAGAATCATTTGGAAACACCAAAAGCATACAACCGCGGTAACTTGACTCTAACCAATGCGTTAACATGCTTCCCATGAGTTCATGTCCATGCCTCTCCAAATGAACTGGCGAACAGAATCGTTTGGAAAAACAAAAAACCATGAACGTAACTCTGAGTAATGCCAAGCCATGCCCCTGTGGATCACACAAAAACACTAAAATCAAAAAAATGCTAACATCCCATCGACTAACAAGTTAAGATGGCAAGCAAAAAACAAGTTCATGGAAGTACACAGAAAGTTTCACCGATCTTGATGTCCAAACAGATGCAGGCACGTCATAGAAAATGTCTGCAACACGCGCATGCACGAACGTGACTCTGGGTGACACCAAACCATGCCCACGTCGATGTCACCACACTAAAATAAAAAACCGCTCCCGCATCGAAGCCCACAGAAAGTTACACCAATCTTGATGTGAAACTGGACGGTCGAAGATTCGCAACGGTTGGACCATTCCCCTCTCTCCCTCCACTCCTTTCTTCCTTTTGCTTTCGCACCGAAAATCTCGAACACTTCACCAGTTCCCCTCTCTCGAACACCCTCCTCTCTCCTACTGCCGGCATTGTCCAATCTAGCAGACCAACCAAAAATCCAAATCGTGTTCGCCTCACACACCAGCCGCCATCCACTTCGAGATACAGACAGTCGGTGGGTGCCCGTGAAAGCATAAAAAACCTCTCCCGGCGGCGGCGGTGGTGACTGACGGCGATGACCCCTGCTCGTGGTGGAGGTACCAACAGAGAGCAGGGAGAAAAAGCAGCCGATGGATGCGACAAATCCCTCACAAGCAATCGAAGGTAAAAAAAATATATCAATCCATTACATTCCATTACCACAGTTCGATCAAAGCGGTTTCCCCCCTTTTTGACGGACATGAACCCTAACCGCCACACAAAACCGCGTTTCCAAAAAGTCTGTTTAGACTTTTGTAGCAAAATTGAAATAAGGTAGACACGCGTGCAATAGGATGCTACCACTATCCGCCACAGAAATCTGCTCGCAAGATATTTGCCTAAAACGTATTGTGCATGCCAGAACTATCTAGGACACCGCTCTAGATTCAAACCATGAGAGCATCCTTAAATTCAAAACCTACTATTTACAGAAGATTCTATATATTCGTTGATTGTATCTGTTTCAAATTATGTGCCTCTCTCATATCAACATCCGTGCTCCAATAATAGATCTAGATGTGTGCTTATAGCGTGAAACAATCTGTGCCTCTCCGGCAGTGCCGTTTTTTGTGTCCATGGGATGCATCTCCTCTTTTTCCTGTGAAATTAAATTTTGCTTCTACTGCTGCTAACACCTGGGCATTTTTACGCAGCAAGGAATGGTAATAAGGAAAACAGGGTACCTGCAGAACATCCTGCCGTGCAGCAAGGTACTATAAAAGGCTCACACAAACCATATAACAAAAATTATGTAGCAGCAGCAATAAGTTAGCCACTTACGCCCACACAATCTTGGGAACTACACTTTGATGAAATTTTTCACACACTATGTGTATCATTATTCATTCAAGAACATTTTATCTTACCCTCTAAACCTTACAATTATATTTACAGAATATCAGTTGTAGTGTTTTTTTCAATATAAAAAAAGACCTCCCTTCACTGATATGGACTTGACAACAGCCATACTGCTCACACCTGACCCTAATTTCCATCACTCATTGGCCAAACCAAGAGTTAGGAAGAAAACTTGATATAACAAGAAAACAATGGATTGATCGCCTTTTTAGCTCAGGAATGAAAGAAAAGGGCTATCTTATCAATCTATGTAGATTAAGTTTCAGATTCTTTTTGTGCAGTCGTGGAAGACATGGTTTGAAAACTATATCCCATTTATCTCGATTTTGCTACGTAATCCTATTGTTACATAATCATCGTGCAGGTGACGGTTGTGCAGGAGGAGATATTGAAACGATTTTGTCTGAACTTAACAGTGCATATCCAGAAAAACCACTCATCTCTCCTGACCCATCAAAAAAAAGAACGAAGCGGAACATGGACAACGAAGCACCCGAGCAAGTGCCAGCACCAACTTCGAGCAGGGAGCTACAAAAAGAGAGGCCATCAGAAACCAAGACTGTCGTTCCTCCTAGAACAAAAAGACAAAAGACAAAGGACAAAAATCAACTCATCAGCGACAGTGCTACCTTGCAGCAGCAGCAGCAGCAGCCAAGACCTCTAATGGTGCTCCCGCCAGCAGTTACAGGGGTCAAGAATGAACTAACTAAAACCATGAAGAAAAACAAAAGACAACGGTTTGAAGAAGGCGAGGATGATGCCAGCAAAGAGTCAGAGCATGATGCTGCCGACGACGACGATGGCACAAAACATGATGATGACCTCATTCGTGCAGAGGGCGATGACGCTGCAGGGGACAACGGTGGCGCCGCAGAGGACGGCAACAATGATGTAAAACACAATTTCTCTACAGATTTTTCCTACCGCTTTACACCCATGAAAACCAAACCATCCTCTATAACAAAACACTCTTTTTCTACACAGGGAAAACCAAAATAGAAGCGGACAAAGAGGATGAAGACAAGTGGAAAAGAATTGGCAGCACCAACGGATAATGAACATGAGGCAACAACAAATAAGGACAAATGCGAAATCAAGACAGGAGCAGCATTTGATCAGTTCAATAGAGCATGGAACTTACTAAAAGAACGTCACCGGCAAGATGTTAGGACGGCCGGGTTTGGAAGCATAGAGGAATGCCAAATAAAGCGTTCCATCTACAAACCGCTTGCAGCACACATCTACGACAACCTGGACACAGAAAGCATGACAATAACATTCGGTGACGCTGATCAGCTGAAAGTAATCAAGATTACCAGGGAAGCTATACACAAGGTGTTTGGATACCCAAACGGCACGGAAAAGTCAGCACCAAGGCCAGAGAAGAGCACAACTTCAGTGAAAGAACTGATCACAGAACTTGGCCTCAAGAAAATGGATTTCCATCACGACGATCTGTTTAAAGAACTATAAAAGTTGGTGAAAGTAAATAACGAACAATCAAACAGGAAATCAGTTAAAATATGTTTCCTTATTTTTTTCCACAATGTTGTCTGTGGAACAACCTCCCCTACCTTCAGCAAACAAGCCATTATGGTCAAGGACTTGGACTATCCATAAATGGCAAAGATGGACTTCTGTGAGGTAATCATCGAAAGTATTAAGGAAGGAGCCAAGATATGGCAGAAGCATAGGTTGTTGCCTCAGGAAGAAAAGAACAAAAAGCATCTCAATGGTTTGGCACAGGGACCAGTAGTAATGTACCTCGACTCCCTACTGCTGCCGACCGACACAATAGAAATGCGCAAGATTGCAAAGACAATGGACAAGACATCATTACCGCGAGCAAACCACCTAAGAGAGAGTGACCTAAAGAAAATAGCTACGACAGACATGAAAAAGGACGGAAAAGCACGACCAGATGACTATGAATTTGGCAAGATAAAGGTATAGCCCTATTGAATACATATGCATTATACCTTATAAAAACGGTTTCCAGTCTAACCAACTCCATTCTGCCAAAACAATGCAGACATGGAAAGGAACAGAAGAGAGGATCTTCTATGCCAGCACAGCAACACCTTCGCTTTCATTACAGATGATACCAGCAAAACAACAGGAGCACCAGCAGATGACCAAGCTACTACCACCCCCAACCAAGCGCCGGGACAAAGCACATGTCAGCACGAGTGGAAGCAAGCAATCAGTCACAAGCACCAGCACAAGATCATATGAAATATTCGCAAGGATAGAAGAAACGTTGAAACAAGTACTCGACGAAACAAAACAGATACCGGGAATAAAGACCAGGGCTGGACACCAATGCAGCGAACAAGAGGAGGAATTAGATGAAAACATGAAGAACTCAGTGGTGCAACAAACAACGGCCCTGATTGATTCTCTCGAACAACTTAGAAAATTTCAGGACATTGTTTGCACAGTGAGCTTACCAGAAGAGCCGTCGCTGAAGTTGCAGGATGGAGCAGACACAAGAGCCACAACTGCACTTGTACATGGCAACCACATGAAAGAAGTCGCAGCCACAGCAGAACCAGGAGCGAGGAGAAAAAGGAAGAAGGAAGAAGAAGACCAACAAAACAAACATGAAAGGAAGAAAAGAATAACAAAATCAAGAACACAGACCTCGAGAATTAGCCAGAGGGAGACAAAAGAACATAACAAGGTGCAAAAAGAGCAAAGCAAAGAGCATGTATCAACCAATACAGCAAGTGTCGAAGGACGGCAAGAACAAGGTAGAAAAGTAGCTGCAAAAGCAGAGAATCAAGATGAAAAATAGGTAAATGAGAACAAATACATCATCCATGTAACTCGAAAGCGATGCTTTCAAACTTGAACTTAAAAAACCTGTCTTCAATTCTGTCAGGGACACGACAAGAGAACGCCACCGAAACATAAAGGTCAACAGCAGCATGTCGTCAAGAACACCGAGCAAGAGGATGGAAGCAATAGAACAAGCAACCCAACAACAGATGATGCTCCCTCAAAAGCATCAACAGGAGCACTACAAGAGACAAACAGGTTCGGAGGCAGCAAAGAAGTGAGTATAAAAAATCAGTCTCTTCTTTCTAAAAAGTCTCTTCTCTCTAAACTAGAAACGGTCTTGAGTTAGCTGACAAATCTGCAATAAAATATACACTCAGCCGGACAAGTATCATATCAACGCTCCCGCAAACGAGTCACGGGCTGATCTAGCATCGACCGTTAACAGCACGCCACAAAAACAAGAAGAAAACAACAAAGAAGAGGTAAAACTTCCAAACCCACCTCGCCCAAATGCCGTCAACTCATATTGTTTCATCTATCAGCTATTACAAGCACAGCAAAGAGAAGAGGATGCCCATGCAAAACAGAAAGTTGATATAGAACAGCTCTCCAGCACAAGAGCATTTCAGATGACCGATACAGGGGAGAAAGCCTCAGACACTGCACCTGGTGACACACACAAGGCCGGTATACAAAGCAAAGAAAAAGTGGACGCAGAAACGGATATCCCAACCACCGGCGCAAAGGTAAAATTCAACAAGAACCATTTTTCCAAAATTAATAAGAAATGTACTGCCCAGCACAACCTGTCACAGTAACACAAGAATTACAAGCAATGAACCATGCTTTTCCTTTTTCATGAAATGCAGGAAACAAACGAGGACGGTCATCCCAAAGAATAGCAAGGGGTACAAACAGAACAAACCAAAAAACAAGGGCAAATGGCGACTAAAATGGTACCCAGTACGCCGACCAAACAGCAGTCTCCACGTGACAAATACAACCGAGAAGACATGCCACAAGCATGAAAGACCAACGAGGTAAAGCTACACGCACCTGCTCCTACAACTAAAAAAAAGTTATGCATGCATAGATGAAGTCCAAACTTTATTTACATTTTTTGACTGAACGGAAGAAAGAAACAAATGAAGCAGAAGATGTACCTCAAGAAGCGATAGAAAGTGCTGCTACCGCTCGACAATGTACAAAAACTCCAGAAGACAGAGAAAAAGTGACAGGAACGGCAAAACAGAGATTGAATGTAGAGGTCAAGCTACAAAACCTCTTTCTATAGCATATAAAAACAGACACATTTTAATTACTTTTTTTGCGTTCCGACAGATGCAAGAAACAGAGGAGAGCACCAATATTCAAGACCAACAAACACAACAACACAAGGGAATGGAACAATCAGAAGATGTTGTTCCAACAACGAACAACGTAACCGCCGTAGACCAAGCCAGAAAACCTCCGCAGTCCAAGCAAGAAATAACAGAGATGCCAATGTCGACGCAAAAGACTGAAAAGGTGAAGTGAGATAACCTGCTTTTAAGGAAATTAGATATTTGAGTGAACAAAGACACAAATGCAATCTCATTTACCTACCTCTATGTCTCAACAGCCACAAGACAAAAACGACGACACCACAGAAGAACAAAACGAAAAAGATCCAAAGGAGCTACAAAAACCTCCACTCAAAGAAGAAAAGCTCCAAAAACCTCCACTCAAAGAAGAAAAGCTCAAAGAGGCAGCACCGGCGGAAACGGCTGAAAAGGTGAAGCTACAAAAAAAACGTTCAAAGACACACTTAAACATTTGAGTATTTTTCTTAAGGAATGGACACTAAACTACAATGAAAATAACGAGCATATTTAATTATTTTTTAACCACGCTTTTACACGACAACGCAGAAACCTCAACAAGACACGCACGCAGACACAAGCAAAGAAGCAAAGGGCCACGGTGCATTGGAAGATCATGCAGCAAACATTCCAGAGAGAGAGTCAGACAACAACAAGAAAAAGGCCGCACCATCAGACAAGAAACATTGTTCTGTAAAAGATGTTGCCGCCACAAACACGACGGTAAGCCAGGACGGCACTCAAACAGAACGTGAACCATTGATCATACAAAACCTAGTCATCGAAGAAGGCACAAAAGATGAAGGGATCGAACGCCTGTACAACAACGTCATGACAGCGAATGAGGACAAAGGGTAAGTTCATGTTACCACCAACGAATTATATTCCTCCAATGATTTTCTCCCTTAAAGATTTTACATGTATAAACCTGGTCATCGAAGAAGGCACAAAAGATGAAGGGATCAAACGCCTGTACAACAACATCATGACAGCGAATGAGGACAAAGGGTAAGTTCATGTTACCACCAATGAATTATATTCCTCCAATGATTTTCTCCCTTAAAGATTTTACATGTATACCTGTAAATATATATATATATGTGTGTGTGTGTGTGTGTGTGTTGCAGGCACGAGATTTTTATAAATACAGAGACGTCAATAGTAACGGTGAGCCTCATGGCGGAAAGCTTCAAGTCTGGAAACGCAGTGCGCAGCGAAACCATGGCAGTCATGCTACAGATGTTGAAAAAGCAATTCAGGGGCACAAAGAGAAAGATTATATCAACATACAACACCGTAAGTAAACCTCAAGTTTCAACCTTTCTGTACAATTGAATTTACAAATCTCTTTTACGCACATGTGACAAAAAAAGCAGGCATCAATACGCATGGCCAACCACGAAGATCCATTGGAGTTGAAAAATAAAGACGAAGCACATGTCAGAGACAAGATAATGCCTAAAAGGCTTAAAAGATTCCTTGATCTGGAAGAAGAAGAGCAACTACAAGATTTCAACATAGTAAGCACATGTCATGTTACAGATAAGAAATACAATCTCGGCACTACAATTCCATCTAACGATCAACAAATCATGACTAAATTCAAGAAGGATCCATTATTTATTTATTTTCCTTTTTGCAGTTCTTTCTACCAGTTTGCATAGGCGGGCCTCTTCAGGAAGGAGCTGTCGTCCACTACTTCATTGTTACAATAAACATGAAAAAAGAGAGCTTCAAACTCCTTGACTCTTTAGCAGTTGAACATGAAGGAACAATGGATTACTTCAACACGGTAACAAACAAAGTAAAGAGCATATGGAAGCATGTAAGCAAATTGCTCCAGCTGTCTCCAAGTAGTATTGACCATTTCGAAAAGGTCAAAATGCAGGTGCCACTTCAGGGACGAACGTAAGCACTACAAACCTTTCTCCTTTTCCTTACTCACTGTAACAATTAAACTATTAATTCGATCCATAAAAAACATAGGACGTTAGGACAACTTCACCTTAACTGCCCAACCATCTTTGGACAACGACAATAACCAATCATCCTTCTACCTGTAGACTCGACTATGCGTTCTGTATGTTTATGAATGCAAAGCACTACACCGATGGTGGAGAAAAAATGTACCTAACAGAAGGACAAGTCCCGGGGTTGAGGAAGAAAATTATCTATCAAATAATCAGCCAATACAGAGATATAGCCGCACTGTCATTAATCAACTACACCAAAGGTTTCTCTTTCTCAAGACAACAAAGTAAAATTCTACTTATATAATTTTCAGAGACACACCAATAATTTTTTATTTTTTATTTTAACAGATATGCTGAACTATGAGGTCGATATGGAAGACAGTGAAATGCAACGAATACATTGTGACATAATTCAAGAAGAGATTCCTCCAACTCCCGAGCACATTGGGACGAGCGCTCAAGAGATAAAAGTTATTGACATTAATGACACAAGCAGCGATGAGGAGAAAGAAGATTATCATGTGAGCAGCAAGGATACCACCAAAGCATCTGAAGAAGCGCTCACGGAAGAACAAGCCCAGACATATGCTGGTTTACAGAGGGAACAACACGCGCAGCCAGACACTGATTTACGAAAGGAAGACGAACGGAAAGATCCACCGATAGAACCAGGCAGAACACCCCCAGATAAAAAGACAGAACAAATAACAGACTCTCCTTTAGAAGGTGATAACAGGACAAAGAGCGTACCAACTCGCCAACAAGATCTTTCCAAACAGAACAAGAACCCTGTTGACGAAGATCGTAAACCAGGAACATCACCCGAGGTGAAACATGCAGAAGAAGAAAAGAAGCAGAAAGAAAAGGATTTAACAGAAAAGATACTTGAACAGAGGAAACGCGATGCTGCAATCTCAGTAGAACCGAGCATCAAAAACAACAGCACACAAAAGGAATCACCAACACCTAGGCAGCCTAACGAGCAGGCGTAGTTAGGTCACGACAAGAAAAAGGCAAGGCATCTTCCAAGAGTACAGACAAGATCCCCAAAACCCTCAACGATTCAATCATCAGAGATCAGCTCATCAAACATAATCTCAATTAAGAGGCCATTCAAACGACCAAGCAAGGAACCTGGGAAAGTCAAGGTTGCATCACTTGTTCCAGGAGATTTCATTTACAGAGAAAAGGCCATGCAACTCTATAGATATCTGATGAGCCGACAAGGATAGAGAGAATGTGTAGGGTAAGCAGATTCTCCTAGTTCCATGGAAACAACTACACAAAGCTACAGATTCTCTAACATCCAACTAACAATTCACTCACCTACTTCCAAACCCTCCTTGCAGACAAGTGCTATATAAATATAAAAGCTCAAACCGAGAAGACATCATTTCAGCAAAATCCTTCATGGAACAAGCGGGAAAAGGAGAAACACATATGGAGGGCTCCATGCTAAACGCATTACTGGAGGAATGGGCAGAACAAGAACAGTTCAACCCAGACGACACAACAGTACTCCCTGCAGGTTTCGCAAATGTATGCATACCTCACCTACAAAAAAACCACCGCCATTACTACGATAGAATATTTAACTAAAACCACACACTCTCTTTCTTGAAGCTGGTGCTCGGTCTCAATTATGATAACGGAGAGCTATCAGAATTCAACGAGGACGAAGCACTAAAAGGATTTGAACTCCTCGTGGGAGGTAAAGACATCCTCCAATCGAAGATGGTAAGCTCAGTATTATTACTTAGCACATGACCTATTCTCTTTGGGCTTTCAACGATAAAATGAAATTCAATTTTTACATCAACAATGATCTCCGCTCTCAACGTAGATCATGATACCTCACCACACAAACAAACACTACACGCTCTATGTTGTGAACAAGTTCAGAGATAGAATCAACATCCTTGACTCACTGAACTACGTAAACTACACCGATTTGTCTTGGAGTCAACACCACGAGCATCGAGAAGAACTGGTACGTACTTTGTGTACATTTATCTCCTCTTTTCCTCATGATAGTATGATACTCTTACTTTCCTCAATGCCGCACCCAAACAACAAAACCATAATGCAATAACAGATGAGAAGGATGTCCGTGCTGATGAACAAGCACCATGGACTAAAACACAAGAACGGACCAGACTAGGAAAGGATAGCAGAAAGGCCTCACAGGGTCTGCACACCAAAGCAAGAAGGAACACAATGCGGTCACTTCACGGCCCAATTTGCGAAATACTATAATGGGAATGAACTAGTCAAGGACAAAGAGGATTTTCATGTAAGTTACCACTGCATACACGTCAAATAACTTGATTTCTTTATTACCGTAATTAGTTTATTAACAATTGTGAACAACGCGTAACTATAAACCATACATTTTCACATGCCTGCAGCCCAGCAAGGTCAATGCCGAATGGAAACCGGAGTATGTATACACACTCATATTCGGCAAAACCAACCAAATAAAGGACCATCAACTTCCTGGAAAACTCAAAGATTACAAACCAGAGACTGCAAACCTTTTTTCACCCATGAGAGGTAATATAACTATTTTCATTTTTACCATCAGTCATCATTACTAGAGCTTCAAATATTTCTTTTAGAAACAACAGCCATAATTTTTTTGCTTTGACAGAGTGAGACATAAAAAAACCAGCATTAGTTAGAGAGCAGCAAGAAATACCCGCAACACCGGCATTCGTTTCTACACGTGGATAAGGCAAACGAGCTCTACAACATAGTCATGAGTGACACATGGCAGGATGAATTCAAAAGGTAACTGCAAAGAACCTTAAATTCCTGTTTATCAAAAGGAAGTACTTGGTTAATGACTTTCTCAACAAAAATTTCTTCTACTGCCCTGAATGTAAGCATAAAAGTAGTATTCTCGAGAGATCAACCAAAGACAACTTTTACTGGATCAAAGCTAAAGGAAATATTTGGGCCTGCAAACAAGAAAAATCTTCAAGGAATGGAAAAGAAGGTGCTCGATGAGTTAGCAGAAGCATGGGAAAGCAGCAACCAAACTATACACAAAAGACATAGATTATTATTAGGCCCAAGCTTTGCGGAGGTAAATTTCAAAAAAAAATCACAGTGATCATATAAACTCATCTTTTTCAAACTATTGTTTAATCTCTTGGTACCAATCTATTTTTTCTAACTCGTTTTTTATCTTTTTTATTTGTTGCCTGCAGCATATTCTGGGTTTAAAGGATAAAAGAAAATCTATGAAGGACTTCAGAGTTGATTTCACACGAGAAAAGAATGCCTTGGTTCCTTTGTTCCTTAAGAAATGTCAATCAGAGAAGATCAAAATAGCAAAAATGGTAATAGCGTTTTCCATACAACAAAATAAAAATAAGCATTTCAAAACAGAATACTATATTCTAAACTCTCCTCTAACAATAAAACTTTTGTACCACAGGTATTCATGCCATTTGAAAAGAAAGACTGGTACACACTATTGGTGCTCGACAGATATAAAAGGAAGCTTCAAATCATCGAACCTGAAGAAACCTCTCTTGAAGAATTGAGAAGACAAGAATACCTAAAAATCAACGTGATCGACACGTGCATGATGGCAAACTAATGAAGCAGATTGCTATCATGGAAAACAACGAAGCCATCAAAGAAAAGGACCATCACAAATACCACAACCATAAAGACAAAGTGGTAAGAATTGTAAATAATGCCATCTTTCAGTTTTACCAATTACACTACATGTATCTCTAAAAACAAAAACAAAATGCAATTCCCAGGTTCCCAGGTTTAAAGAAGTATACGAAATATTACTGGGTGAAAAATTCGAAAAGGAAAATACAAGATGGGGTGTTGAAGTTTTACAGGGCGTTCCAAAGGTGAACAAAGGTGAAACCCCGTTTGCTGTTCTAAGGTTCGCGCATCTCTTTGATGGCAACCACTTCGTCGAAGAGATTGATAATTTCGACATAAGTTTTCGCTTAAAACTCGCAATAAATCTTCTAGGTATCATACAACTGCATGACCTAATACTGATGTGTTTTTCTCCTTTTTTTCACTGACCTTTTTATAGGATGGCACGGAACAATGGAAAGCACAACAACTGTGCAAGCTAGTATTTAGCGATCAGAATACAATCGAACCCAGTGAAATGGGCGATGAGATTAGAAAGATCTACGACGACATCACACAATAAAAAGTTGTTGATAAGCGAATGAGCCTAGCTCCATTGAAACACCAGAAGACGGTTTAACCGCACATCGTACTGTAATAATGAAGCAACAAACTATTTTTATTGATGTAGTTCCTTGATTCTTCAGTAACCAAGCATTCGAACACAAGCCGGTGCCCATGCCCCAACTATCAATCCAGGCGGTTGATGACCATGCCCCATAAACCACCCAAGTCCGTCCCTAGACATACGTGCGTCAAGTCGGCACGCCATGACTCTACATACTACTCACGCGTGACCACCGGTGACTTTGATGTTTCACAAGCATTCCCCCTTTTCTAAAACCGTGTGCTGCCAAACGCCACCAACCTACAGAATGAGTCTGGCGTGAGTACAAACATGACTCTCTAAATGAGTATTCAAACAAATGCATGTGGTCCCACCGACTCGCGCCGTTAGAGACCTCACACCTGTGCATCCACAATGGTGCCTTCCTACCTCAGTATTAGCAAGCAAGCCTCTCCGACCACACCACCATGCATCCAGAGGGTTAAGAGCCAGTAATGCCTCTCAAAGGCCCACACCACTCCATGCCTGTGATGCCAGACACGCGTGACTCTCTAGAGGCTTCACAATCGTGACTCCCTAAATTCGTATTCGGAAGCATGCCTCTGGTATCACACTTTTGAATTTTCGCAACAACAAAAACCCCACTTCCGTGCCTCTTGGGTCTTCACCTCCGCGCCTTCCGTAACTGCATCTACGTGCCTAACGTGTCACGCCACGAGACTCTTACATGGTCACGGTACCACGCCCATGTCTCTTCACAAACGTCAGAACAGTGCATCTCTAACCGAGCATTCCAACACATGCCTCTCAGACCACACTATTGTGCACCCACAACGTTGATACCCGTCCATCGAGAAGTCGCAATCCCGTGCCTTGCGTACCTGGATCCAGGTGCCTCTCTCACATGACACTTGCCATGACTCTTACATGCCCCATGACGTCACACAACCTTGACTCACTTTCAAACCGTGACCCTGTAACTATGTATTAGGAGCTCAACTCTGCTACCCCGTCCATGTGCCTCCGGCCCCTGTAGTAACACACGCCAGTGACTCTAAAGACTGCAAACATGTGCCTCTCTAAATGCGTATTCCGGCCCATACCAATCCTACCACTCCTCTAGAAGACGCGCTTGTGTGGACAACTAAAGTGTACTCAGCGCAAAAAGACTGCTTTGCATTTTGTTGTTTTTAGAGTAAAAAGCAACATTACTACTTCAAAATCACATGATTGCTGAATAAACATAGTACTTAGCAAGCTAAATAACTTGCTCAATCACATAAACAAACTACAACTTGACATAAGGAAACTCGTTTAACCTGATACAGATGACATTACAAACTCCTTCGTTCTAACAGAAGTAAACTACGAACCTGATACAATAGAAAGGACAAGCATAAACACAAGCAACTCCACGACCAGTTTTCTATGTTTTCGTCGTCACAAGTATACGTAGTAAGGATCGTCATAATTCTTCTCTGCCTCTTTTGCACTCTCTAAGCCTTCTCTGATGTTTTCAATTCTCTTCCACGACTCATAGGTTGCGTACGCATCTATCGCTGCATACTCAATGAGGTAATTTGGCAGTGGGCTGATCCCCCACAGTTTATGGTCTTCAACTCTATCAATCTTATCCTTCATCTGTTTGTAGAATGGGTGGATCACGCTACCTGCAACATAAGCCAAAGAGTGGTACCTCTTTCTTCCCTTGAAAGGAACTCTCCATTTGCGCTGGATGTCGACATACTTGTCGGGGTTGAACTCCAAACCAGACCTTCGCAGCATTTCTTTGTCACCTTCAATACTGAAGCCGGCAAAGGTGTAGAACATGTCCTCCTTCAGGAACGGGCGCAGGCTCTTGGGCCTGCAGGGGGGATGGCACATTTAAGGTCGATTCATCAAGTATCGATCAAGTACATGCTTACATACTACGTATAATTCATGGACGAAAAAATTTCAGAAACTGCTATGCAAAGTTCAGAAATAAAATACAAGCACAACATATTATTTTTATTTTTTGGAATTTACACTTGAATCAATTACCTATCCACTTCTTAGCCGCATTAACACATCAATTCAAGAAACTGAACTACACTATAACATGAAATATAGAAAATACACTAGAACAGAAAGTACGCTAGAACATCGAGTTCAGAAAATAATCTCGTACATCAAACCCATAAATTAATCTAGTGCATCAAATACATGAACTGATCTGGTGAGTCAAGTTCAAAATCTATTGTGCTGCATCTACTTCAGAAACTTCACTGATACATCAACTCAATAAACCAATCTAATCAAATTTCTGGGTGAAAAGATAATTAAACAGAAGCACGGAGAGGTTGAAACTGTAGGATGGTTCACCATTTTGTTGTCGGGGTGATGTGATATACCAAACAGAGTTCCTCCACGCATAACTGTAGAACCGCTGCCCTCTACGGAGGTTGGTCCTCCCTGGTATACTCGACATTAACGCCGATGTAGTGAGGGTACAAGCCGCAGAGCCTCTTCAGGATCCTGCTGATCATCTTGTCGGCTTCCTCAGGATTGCTGGTGCATACGACATCCAGCTTTTCCTTGTCGTGGATGTCAACCTCCTTGAGATGCACTTTGTAGTCGTGCTTCTGACCGGGGACCTGAACATCGTCGACCTCCATGCTCTGGTCGGACGTCTCACCACGGGGACGCTTGGCAGATGGTTCCTCCGCCATTACGTTCCTCCAGCGATGGCCGCCTTCACACAGAGATTGTGAGGAGATACTAGTTGAGATGGAACGGCAATAGTGTTTTCAGAATTGAGCGGCTATGGAAGCGCAGTTACCCTTTTCTACCAAGGTCTGGGTCGTGGAGGAGGCGGTTGGACGCGGCCTCGTCGTGGTAGAGAGGGCGGAAGACATGCGCTCGTCGTTGCTGTGCGTTGAGGCAACCGCCGAGTGGCAATGCTCGCGGCTGGCAGGAAAAAGCAATCATCAAATCGTCCAATTAAGCACGTAACAAATGTTATTGCTCGCACCTTTCCTGGCACATGCCGCTACTACCACACGACCAATGTTGCACAGACTTCACACATGTGGACCCACAACCCATACTCTCTGAGTACTATTCGCACTGATGCCTCTAGTACCAAACTTCCTGACGCATCACTCTCACGTGCCCGTGGCGACACACGCTCGTAACTCTAAAGACTTCACAACCGTGACTCTCTGAGTAAGTCTTCAGATGCATGCCCCTGCCACCACATATTTGTGCATCCACAGAGTTGATACCAGTGCCTCTAAAATTCCAACGGCGGTGCCTGTAGAGCCTGATGTTCCGTGCCTCACACGTCTACTAAGATGCTATAGCAAAAAAAACCCAGGCGACACGAATCTTGATACTAAAATCAGACCGTCGAAGATTACATATGGTTCCATCATTTCCATTTATCCCACCTCCACTACTCTCTTCCTTCCTCTCTTCCACAGCAAAATCTCGAAACATTCCACACTCACACAAGATCTCCTCATAGGTTCATTACACCAAATTCCAAGTAGAGTTCCCCTCACAAAACAACCGCCACCACGCTTCGCCAACCACCCTCCCACTTCGAGATACACACCGTCAAACGATGCGCCCAACAACACAAAGTACCCACCCGATGACGACGAGCAAGGACTTCAACACCGCCGGCGGAGATCACAACAAAAAAACGAACAGACAGAATCGACCGATGGAAGCGAGAAGCCGAACACAAGCAATCGAATGTAAATAACAATCTATCCCATTACATTCCATTCTCCAGGGACAACAACCCTATCCACCACAAAAAATAGAGTTTTGCACTATCCAAGATCAACTTGTCTCAAAAATTGAAGTACCGTACACACGACATTTAATAGAAACGCTACTGCTCCCCGCTGCGGAATTTTCACCACACGAAATGCGCTTAAAAGTACTACACCTGCCACTTCACTAACTATAATACCTCAAACGATCCAAATACTTCGAGCATACTGAGAGCTCAAACTTGGTAATTACACCAGATTTTCTCTGCCCATTGTCCCTTGATTGTAACTATTTTCAAGTTAAGCGCCTCGTGTCCGTCACATCACTGTTTTTACTTTAGTGCCCCATGTACCAAAATCCGTGCCTCCTGTACATTCTAAGCCCTGCCTCATGTGCGTACAACCACGTGCCTCGCATGACACTTGTCGTGACTCCTACGAGGCCTGTCGTGCCACACCCACCTCACTTCACAACCTTGGTTCTGTAACCAAGTAGTCGGACCCATGCCTCTGCCGCCACAGGTATGTGCATCCAGAGAGTGCACACCCGTGACTTAAGAAAACACACGTACGTACCTGTTGTGGATTCACCTTTTCTGCCTTCCATGACTGAACCAATGTGCCTTTGTCGCTCCCGAGACTTCACAACCATGCCTCTTTAACCGAGCATTCTAACACTCGAACCCATGCCTCTGCAGCCACACGTTTGTGCATCCATAGAGTGCACACCCGTGACATGAGAAAACACACGTACGTGCCTTTGTCGCTCCCGAGACTTCACAACCATGCCTCTTTAACCAAACATTCTAACACTCGGACCCATGTCTCTGCAGCCACACGTTTGTGCATCCATAGAGTGCACACCCGTGACATGAGAAAACACACATACGTGCCTTTGTCGCTCCCGAGACTTCACAACCATGCCTCTTTAACCGAGCATTCTAACACATGCCTCTCCCAGAGCACTCTTGTACTACATCCACAGGGTTGATACCCGTGCCTCGAGAAGCAGCATGTCTGTGGCTGCGTTGGCTTGG